>NC_056061.1:78437366-78740022 GCF_016772045.2 Ovis aries | reverse complement strand
CTAGTTTGATCTCCTTGCAGTCCAAGGGGCTCTCAAGAGTCTTCTCCAACACCACAGTTCAAAGCATCAATTCTTCGGCACTCAGCTTTCTTTATAGTCCAACTCTCACATCCATACATGACTACTGGAAAAATCACTGCTTTGACTAGACAGACCTTCGTTGACAAAGTAATGTCTCTGCTTTTTAATAAGCTGTCTAGGTTGGTCATAACTTTTCTTCCAAGGACCAAGTGTCTTTGGATTTCATGGCTGCAATCACCATCTGCAGTGATTTTGGAGCCCCCCAAAATAAAGTCTGTCACTGTTTCCATTGTTTTCCCATCTATTTGCCATGAAATGATGGGACCAGATGCCATTTGGCATCTTCATTTTTTGAATGTTGTTTTAAGTCAAAATTTTAACTCTCCTCTTTCACTTTCATCAAGACACTCTTTAGTTCTTCTTTACTTTCTGCCGTAAGGGTGGTGTCATCTGCATATCTGAGGTTATTGTTAATTTCTCCCGGCAATCTGGATTCCAGCTTGTGCTTCATCCAGCCCTGCATTTCGTTTGTTCTTCATCCAGCTTGGCATTTTGTATACTGTAGTGTGTATCTATTAATATGAAGCTCTTAATTATCCCTCCTCTTTTCCCTTTGGTAATCATAGTTTTGTTTTCTGTCTATCTGTGAGTCTGTTTCTGTTTTGTAAATAAGTTCATTTATATCATTTTAAAAGATTTTATGTGTAACTGAAATAATATGATATTTGTCATTCTGTTTGACTTATTTCACTTAGTATGCTAATCTCTAGGTTCATACATGTTACTGCAAATGGCATGATTTCATTCTTTTGTATTGCTGAATAATATTCCATTGTATACATATCACAATTTCTTTATTCACTCACATGTCAGTGGGCACTTAGCTTGCTTTCTTGTCTGGCTACTGTAGGGTGCATGTATCCTTTCAAGTTAGAGTTTTCATCTTTTCTGGATATAGAGGCAGGAGTGGGATTGCTGTATCATATGGTAACCAGTTTTAGTTTTTTAAGAAATCTCCATACTATTCTCCACAGTGGCTGCACCAATTTACATTCCCACCAAAAGTGTAGGAGGGTTCCCTTTTCTCCACATCCTCTCCAGCATTTCCTATTTGTAGAATTTTTGATGACAGTTATTCTGACTGGTGTGAGGTGATACAGCATTGTAGTTTTGATTTGCATTTCTCTAATAATTAGCAATGTTAAGTGTCTTTTCATGTGCCTGCTGGCAATTTGTATGTCTTCTTAGAAGAGATGTCTATTTATGAATAGGTCTTCTGCCCAGTTTTTGGTTGGGTTGGTTCTTCCTTTTTTTTTTTTTTTAATATTGAGCTGTATGAGCTGTTCGCATATTTTGGAAATTAATCCCTTGTCAGTTCTAGCATTTGCAAACATTTTCTCCCATTCCATAGGCTGTCTTTTTGTTTTGTTTATGATTTCCTTTGCTGTGCAAAAACTTTTAAGTTTGATTAGGCCCATTTGTTTTTTTAAAATTTTATTTCTTTTGTCTTGGGAGACTGACTTGAGACGACATTGCTGCAATTTATGACAGAGAACGTTCCTTCTATGTTCTCTTCTAGGAGTTTTATCGTGTCATGTCTTGTATTTAAATCTTTTTTATTTTTTAATTTTTACAGTGTTGTGTTGATTTCTGCCATACGACAATGCAAATCAGCCATAATTACACATCTATCCCTTCCCTCTTGAGCTTCCCTCCCCTCCCCCATTTCATCCTTCTAAGTCATCACAGAGCACCAGACTGGGATCCCTGTTATACAGCAACTTCTCAACAACTATCCATTTTACACACGATAGCGTATTTGTTGGTGCTACGTTCTCCATTCATCCCACTCGCTCCCTCCCCAACTGTGTCCACAAGTCCATTCCCTACATTTGCGTCGTCATTCCTTCCCTGAAAATAGGTTCATCAATACCATTTTTATGGATTCCATATACATGCAGTAATATGTGATGTCTGTTTTTCTCATTCTGGCTTACTTCATTCTGTGTAACAGGCTCTAGGTTCATCGACCTCACTAGAACTGACTCAAATTTGTTTTTTTAATGGCTAAGTAATATTCCATTGTAAATATGTTCTACGTATTCTCTATCCATTCATCTGTCTATGGACATCTAGATTGCTTCCATGTCCTAGCTGTTGTACATAGTGCTGCAATGAACACTGGGGTACATGCGTCTTTCAGAACTCTGTTTTTTTCCAAGTATGTGCCCAGTAGTGGGGTTGCTGCATCATATGGTAGATTTTTTTCCTAGTTTTTTTAGTGGCTGTATCAGCTTACATTCCCACCAGCAGTGGAGGGTTCCCTTTTATTTATATCCTCTCCAGCATTTATTGTTTGTAGATTTTTTGATGATGGCAATTTTGACTGGTGTGAAGTGATACGTCATTGTAATTTTGATTTGCATTTCTCTAATAATTAGTGGTGCTGAGCTTCTTTTCTTGTGTTTATTGTATCTCTTCTTTGGAGAAATGTCTGTTTAGGTTTTCTGTCCATTTTTTTAATTGGGCTTTTTGTTTTCCTGACATTGAACTGTATGAGCTGTTTATATATTACGGAGGTGGTTAATCTTTTGTCAGTTGTTTCATTTGCAATTATATCCTCCCATTCTGAGGGTTGTCTTTTAATCCTGTTTATAGTTTCCTTTGCAGAAGCTTTTAAGTTTAATTAGGTCCCATTTGTTTATTTTTGTTTTTATTTCCATTCCTCTAGGAGGTGGATCAAAGAGGATCTCATTGTGATTTATGGCAAAGTGTGTACTGCCTATCTTTCCCTCTAAGAGCTTTACAATTTCTTACATTTAAGTTTTTAATCCATTTTGAGTTCATTTTTGTGTATGGTGTGAGGGAGTGTTCTGACTTCATTGATTTACATGCAACTGTTATGCTGTCCCAACAACCCCTGCTGAAGAAGAGACTGTCTTTTCTCCATTGTATATTCTTGCTTCCCTTGTCAAAGATGAATCAATCATAGGTCTGTGGGTCTGTTTCTAGACTCTTTATTCTGTTTCATTGACCCATATATCTGTTTTCATGTCATTGCCATGCTATTTTGATTAGTGTAGTTTTGTAGTATTGTCTGAAGTCTGGGAGAGTCTTGTTTCTTGTTCTTTTTCTTCAGGATTGCTTTGGCAATTCTGTGTATTTTGTGGTTCTATATAAATTTTAGGATTGTTTAATTCTGTGAAAAATGTCATGGGTTATTTATAGGGATTGTGTTGAATCTGTGATTGCTTTGGGTACTGTGGTCATTTTTAATATTAATACTTCCAGTCCAAGAGCATGGGGTATCTTTCCATTTCTTTGAATCAGCTTTAGTTTCCTTTATCAATGTTTTATAGTTCTCAGTGTATAAGTCTTTCATCTCCTTGATCAGGTTTATTTCAAGGTATTTTATTTTTTTGACATGATTTTCAAAGAGATTGCCTTTTTACTTCCTCTTCCTGACTTTTCTTTTCTTTTCTCCCTGTATCTGGATATGTTTCCTACTTTAGGTCTGGGAAGTTTTCAGCTGTAATTTCCTCAAATACATTTTTGATCCCCTTTTCTCTCTCTCTTTTTTTTTTTCTTCTGGTACCCTTATTTGTAGATTGGCATGCTTTATATTATCTCATAGGTCTCATATGTTGCTTTCTTTATTTTTTTCATTTTTCTATCTGTTTTCTCTTCTGATTGGGTAGTTTCTAGGTCACTTTTTTGTTTGGAATTGTTTAATTTGCTATTTATTGCCTTTAGCTCAGTTTTCATCTTGGAATTGAGTTGTCTAATTTTAATTGGCCCCTCTTTATAGTTTCCAGTTCCTTGATACAGTGATCCCTATTTCTAGCAATAATCTTTCTTAATTTCTTCAAAATTTGTATTACTTCCTTTTTGAACTCAGGGTCTAGTAAACTGAAAAAGCCTGTTTCATTACTTGGTCTTTCAGGCGACTTCTCTTGTTCTTTTATTGGTGAATAGTTTCTCTGCTCCTTCATTTTAGTTACATTTCTGTGACTCAATTTAGGAGAAACAGTTATCTGTTGTGGTCCTGAAGGGCTGTTTTTATGTGGGAACATTCTATATGAGTCTCACTGATGCCAGGGCTGCTTTTGGTATGGCTACCTGCCACATCGTTCTTCAGGGGTGGTGTGCTAGCCAGTACCCCCTTTTCAGGGGTGAAGGTTATATTGTGGTGATCGGAGGCTGCACTGGTTTTTGGAAGGGGTCTCCTCTTTGCTCTGTGGTGGTCATAGCTCTGTCAAGGGCAGGGCCTGTTCTCCAGCTGTTGAAGTAGAAGCTCTCAGATCTGGTTCTAAGCTGCGGTGTGAGGTAGGCAGGACTGGTGTACTTTTGCTGGTAACGGAGCCCGTGGGTATTCTTCCGCCAGAGCTATCCACTGGGACGTGCTCTCTGTGATACTCTCTGTCACGCTTGTGTGTGCTCACGAGGTGCACTGTTGCCGAAACTGCCCTCTGCCCCACCTCAGCAAAGGAAAAGCCGGTAGTCAGCTAGGAAGTCCTTCCGGTGCTGTGCTCAGGAAGCTGCCAGTGGTGTGAATCTTCTGTGAATGTCAGGCACCCACCAGGAATCAGTTCAGATTTCAGCCCCACCCTGCGTATGGGCCACCCACACGTGCTTGTGTGTGCCCAGAGCTTGTAGAGTGGAGCTGCACCCTCTGTGAGCAAGCTGAGGATGAAGCTGCTCTGGTGGGGCCATGCCACTCCCTTCGCATGTGCACTGACAAATTGGGTTCCCGTTGGTCCTATACACACCTCCAGTGGCCTGAACCATTCTTGAGGCCTTTGGGATTGTCTCTGCATCCAAACCAAATCTTCTCCCTGGGTCTGTCTGCTGAAGTCCTGTGTACCAGCAACCAGCCGCCACCATGCCCTCCACCAGGGATGTATCTCAGGCTGGGGTGTGCAGTGAGGTGGCCAGGACCTTCTGGGCACCTTTCTCTCTGTCCTGCTCCTGCATGCTGGCTACTGTGTCCTCTTCTGAGTCCCTGAAACTCCATATCTTGTTGAGGGGTCCCAGAATGAGAAGCTTTCATAGCTCAGGTCTATCCCAAGCTTCTTTGTTTTGTCCTTTCATCCCACCAAGTTATGCAGTGATCTTTCTTGCAGTGTTGATTCTATGAGATCCTCAGCATTCAGTGGGTATTCTGTGAGAACTGGTCCATATGTAGATGTATTTTTGATGTATTTGTGGGAAGAGGTGAGCTCCATGTCCTTCTATTACACCGTCTTGGTCTCCCAGTCTACTTATTATTTTCTTATTGGTGAATAAGAGAACTGTCTAAGTTATGATTTTTACGTATTAAATGAATACTGCAAATGTTTTCACCAGCCTGTGATTTGATTTTCCATTTATGTTTTACTGTATTTTTTAAACAAGTGAGTTAAAAAATTAAGTAAATTGGTCAGTCTTTTTTTATTGTGGTTTTTCTCTTTGGCATTTTACAAATAAATGTTTTATTCATATCAATGTGATATAAATATGGCATTTTTGACATAAAGAAGGGCTATGCATCTTCAGAATTTGGGAACCATTGGTGTAAGAAATAAAGTCACATGGGGTATGGATCTGTCACTGGGAAGAGGTGAAAGGCTCTTTCCTTTGCAGAGAGTTTTAGCGGCTTGTGGATGTTTAACAAGTTTGTTGCTTATCAAAGTCTGAAGATGTGAGATTTTTTTTTTTTAGTCTGAGGATATGAAATTTTCTCCTTTTTGTTTTCATCTTCTTTTCTTGAAACCAGAGTGTCTAGTTTCTCAGGTAATCCACTACAAAGTGCAATACATCAAAGGGGGCTCATCTTCATATTAAAGTCGAGATTTCTGAGGCTGAGGGATTGGTTACATTTTTGAAATTGTTCAGTTAATACCATCAGAACAATAGTAATGGATCAGATATGTCCACATCTTACATTATGTTGTTCATCTTGAAGATGAAAATATTTTCACTGTTCAAAAATGCATCTCTATGTATGATAATTGTTGTTGTTTAGTTGCTCAGTCATGTCTGACTCTTTGCCACCCCGTGGACTGTAGCCAGGCTCCTCTGTCCTTGGGATTTCCCAGGCAAGAATACTGAAATAGGTTTGCATTTCCTTCTCTCGGGGAACTTCCTGACCCAGGGATAGAACCTGTGTCTCTTGCAATGTAGGCTGATTCTTTATCTCTGAGTCACCAGGGAAGCCCTTAGTACAATATTAAGTAGATAAAAAATATATACAATATATCTTGCTGTAGACTTGAAAGAAATACTGACACATGTGCAATTAAAATTCTGGCTTATTTTATGAACTCAGTTTTTAACGGTTTGGCTTATTCTGAATTAAAAGGCCTTTTAAGGAATTGCTTTTATTGTGAAATTCATCAATCAAAATACAAGTGCTTTTCTTCCTGTCAAGAAGATATACAATTTTAAGAGTGATTTCCTGCAACATTTAACTGAAAATGCTTTTTCTCTTCTAGCTTTTGTTTCTACCAATCTGACGTCATACATGGCTACTGATGGCAATGAGCTTGTAAGTATTCTTTGGAATATTCAGACTTCAAGTATCGTCAGTTTGATGAATGAGTGAAAAATTAGGTTGATTTTAAGTTTGACTCGCTACTTATTGTCCGTTTCATTAGTCATAATGGGATGAAAGAGCTTCCCTAGTAGCTTAGATGGTAAAGCATTTGCCTGCAATACAGGAGACCTGGGTTCGATCCAGGGGTTGGGAAGATCCCCTGGAGAAGGAAATGGCAAACCAACCACTCCAGTATTCTTGCCTGGAGTATTCCATGGACAGAGGAGCCTGGCATGCTACAGTCCATGGGGTTGCAAAGAGTCACACATGACTAAGTGACTAACATACACAATAGAATTAAATGATCCCTTTGTTAGAGTTCGAAAGTTTCTTATGATCACCAAGCATTTGTTTAAGACCCCTAGCTGTTTAAATATCATGAAACATAACCACAAATTTGATATAATGTACATAAATTTGTCTCTATTTTCAATTGATTCTGGTATAGTATAACCTCTCATGCAACTTCTATGGGAATAATTCTGCTAATTATTATGCCAAAATTATAGGTTCCTTTTAAAATAATTTTATAGCCATAAATTTGCCTAAATTAGGTAAGTCAATTAAGCAAGTTTCCTCTATTAGATGAGAAAATTCAAGCAAGGAAAATAGAGATGTTGATGTAACATGATACTTCAGATGGAAGGGGATGCTGCCCATGGAATTTTTCAGACAAGAATACTGGAGTGGGTTGCCTTTTCCTCTTCCAGGGGATCTTCCTGACCCAGGGATTGTATCTGCATCTCTTATGTCTCCTGCATTCGCAGGCAGATTCTTTTCCACTAGTGCCACCTGGGAAGCCCCTTTAGTGGTTGATTATGCAGGGAAGATAGAGAAGTTAGTATAAGTAACATGACACTTCAAATAGAAGAGGATGCAGTGCATGTGGGATGGGATGGTGAGCATCTTTGGGCAAATCTAATGACTTCATGATGAATGCATAGGACAGAGTTTTGGGGGTAGAACCAAAAGCAGAAGCAGAAGTGGGGTGTTGAGAAAATATAGTATAGACTTCCTGCCAAATAGGGAACGTGGATAGTGGTTTCCTGGTACATATTAAGAAATGGATGTCAAGGCAAGTTGTATTATAATGACAGAGAAATTGAGTGAACTAGACAGCTCCTGGAAGAGATACTTTACTATAAAGCAGGACAACATATTAATTCTCTGCTTGATAACAATTTCATATTCCAGAGAGAGAGAAGGCAAAGAGCACTTTTGTTTTGATGCTCCTTGTAATTGAGGAAATCTTTGCTAATGATGTAAAATGGTGGATAGTTTGGGAGACAAGGGTGCAGAAAACTAAAAATGAAAATTATAGTCACTTATGCAACCTAGAAATTCACTATCTAAAACTTGCAGAAAGAAGGAAGTCTGATTTTTTTGCACATGAATGGGTGTGTGTTTGATAATAGAAATATGAATATTCACAGTGAAGATAAGGAAGAACAATTAAGAGAATAAATGTGCTGCAATTGAAAATTTTTGCTAGGATTAGATATAAAGCTGTGTGTCAGTTGAGTTCAGTTCAGTTCAGTCAGTCAGTCATGTCTGACTCTTTGCAATCCCATGAACCACAGCACGCCAGGCTTCCCTGTCCATCACCAACTCCCGAAGTCCGCCCAAACCCATGTCCATGGAGTCGGTGATGCCATCCAACCATCTCATCCTCTGTCGTCACCTTCTGCTCCTGCCCTCAATTTTTCCCAGCATCAGGGTCTTTTCCAATGAGTCAGCTCTTCACATCAGGTGGCCAAAGTATTGGAGTTTCAGCTTCAACATCAGTCCTTCCAATGAACACCCAGGACTGATCTCCTTTAGGATGTACTGGTTGGATCTCCTTGCAGTCCAAGGGACTCTCAAGAGTCTTCTCCAACACCAAAGTTCAAAAGCATCAATTCTTCGGCACTCAGCCTTCTTCACAGTCCAACTCTCACATCCATACATGACCACTGGATAAACCATAGCCTTGACTAGATGGACCTTTGTTGGCAAAGAAATGTCTCTGCTTTTGAATATGCTATCTAGGTTGGTCATAACTTTTCTTCCAAGGAGTAAGCGTCTTTTAATTTCATGGCTGCAATCACCATCTGCAGTGATTTTGGAGCCCAGAAAAATAAAGTCAGCCATTGTTTCCATTGTTTCTCTATCTATTTCCCATGAAGTGATGGGACTAGATGCCATGATCTTAGTTTTCGGAATGTTTAGCTTTAAGCCAACTTTTTCACTCTCCTCTTTCACTTTCATCAAGAGGCTCTTTAGTTCTTCTTCACTTTCTGCCATAAGGGTGGTGTCATCTGCATATCTGAGGTTTTAGTATTTCTCCCGGCAATCTTGATTCTAGCTTGTGGTTCCTCTATCCCAGAGTTCCTCGTGATGTACTCTGCATATAAGTTAAATAAGCAGGGTGACAATATACAGCCTTGACGTACTCCTTTTCCTATTTGGAACCAGTCTGTTGTTCCATGTCCAGTTCTAACTGTTGCTTCCTGACCTGCATACAGATTTCTTAAGAGGCAGGTCAGGTGGTCTGTATTCCCATCTCTCTCAGAATTGTCCACAGTTTCTTGTGATCCACACAGTCAAAGGCTTTGGCATAGTCAATAAAGCAGAAATAGATGTTTTTCTGGAACTGTCTTGCTTTTTCCATGATCCAGTGAATGTTGGTGATTTGATCTCTGGTTCCTCTGCCTTTTCTAAAACCAGCTTGAACATCAGGGAGTTCACGGTTCATGTATTGCTGAAGAATTTTAAGCATTACTTTGCTAGCATGTGAGGTGAGTGCAATTGTGCAGTAGTTTGAGCATTCTTTGGCGTTGCCTTTCTTTGGGATTGGAATGAAAACTGACCTTTTCCAGTCCTGTGGCCACTGCTGAGTTTTCCAAATTTGCTAGCATATTGAGTGCAGCACTTTCACAGCATCATCCTTCAGGATTTGAAATAGCTCAACTGGAATTCCATCACCTCCACTAGCTTTGTTCATAGTGATGCTTCCTAAGGCCCACTTGACTTCACATTCCAGGATGTCTGGCTCTAAGTGAGTGATTACACCATCATGATTATCTGGGTCATGAAGATCTTTTTTGTACAGTTCTTCTGTGTATTCTTGCCACCTCTTCTTAATATCTTCTGCTTCTGTTAGATCTCTACCATTTCTGTCCTTTATTGAGCCCATCTTTGCATGAAATGTTCCCTTGGTATCTCTAATTTTCTTGAAGAGATCTCTAGTCTTTCCCATTCTACTGTTTTCCTATATTTCTTTGCATTCAGCACTGAGGAAGGCTTTCTTATCTCTCCTTGCTATTCTTTTGGAACTCTGCATTCAAATGGGTATATCTTTCCTTTTCTCCTTTGCTTTTCACTTCCCTTCTTTTCACAGCTATTTGTAAGGCCTCCTAAGAAAGCCATTTTGCTTTTTTGCATTTCTTTTTCTTGGAGATGATCTTGATCCCTGTCTCCTGTACAATGTCATGAACCTCCATCCATAGTTCATCAGGCACTCTGTCTATCAGATCTAGTCCCTTAAATCTATTTCTCACTTCCATTGTATAGTCATAAGGGATTTGATTTAGGTCATACCTAAATGTTCTAGTGGTTTTCTCCACTTTCTTCAGTTTCAGTCTGAATTTGGCTATAAGGAGTTCATGATCTGAGCCAGGTGAGCTCCCGATCTTGTTTTTGCTGATGGCATCCGGTCCCATCACTTCATGGGAAATAGATGGGAAACAGTGGAAACAGTGTCAGACTTTATTTTTTTGGGCTCAAAAATCACTGCAGATGGTGACTGCAGCCATGAAATTAAAAGACGCTTACTCCTTGGAAGAAAAGTTATGACCAACCTAGATAGCATATTCAAAAGCAAAGATATTACTTTGCCGACTAAGGTCCGTCTAGTCAAGGCTATGGTTTTTCCAGTAGTCATGTATGATTGTGAGAGTTGGACTGTGAAGAAGGCTGAGCACCAAAGAATTAATGCTTTTGAACTTTGGTGTTGGAGAAGACTCTTGAGAGTCCCTTAGACTGCAAGGAGATCCAACCAGTCCATTCTGAAGGAGATCAGCCCTGGGATTTCTTTGGAAGGAATGATGCTAAAGCTGAAACTCCAGTACTTTGGCCACCTCATGCGAAGAGTTGACTCATTGGAAAAGACTTTGATGCTGGGAGGGATTGGGGGCAGGAGGAGAAGGGGACAACAGAGGATGAGATGGCTGGATGGCATCACTGACTCGATGAACATGAATCTGAGTGAACTCTGGGAGTTGGTGATGGACAGGGAGGCCTGGCGTGCTGCAATTCATGGGGTCGCAAAGAGTCGGGCACGACTGAGCGACTGAACTGAACTGATAGAGCTTCTCCATCTTTGGCTACAAAGAATATAATCAATCTGATTTTGGTGTAGACCATCTGGTGATGTCCATGTGTAGAGTCTTCTCTTGTGTTGTTGGAAGAGGGTGTTTGCTATGACCAGTATGTTCTCTTGGCAGAATGCTATTAGCCTTTGCCCTGCTTCATTCCGTACTCCAAGGCCAAATTTGCCTGTTACTCCATGTGTTTCTTGACTTCCTACTTTTGCATTCCAGTCCCCTATAATCAAAAAGACATCTCTTTTGAGTGTTAGTTCTAGAAGGTCTTGTAGGTCTTCACAGAACTGTTCAACTTCAGCTTCTTCAGCGTTACTGGTCGGGGCATAGAGTTGGATTACCATAATATTGAATAGTTTGCTTGGAAACGAACAGTGATCATTCTGTGTGAGATCAAAGCTGTGTGTACAGGATATTAAAGGAGGGTCTTATGATCAAGGGCAAAAGCACGCAGAGGTCACAGATTTATAAAGACAGAATCAGGGAGTCTCAGGTTTAGAGTATCCAAAATTTATGAGAAATTTAAAAAGAAAAAATGCATGTGATTATAAGCATTTGTATGTGTTATTTGGGAAAATGGCATGAAAAGAAAGAATTAGGACTGTTGAATCCTTAAGAAAGATGATGCAGGGTTTAATTCTGATGAAAAAAAAGAGTAATCTTCCAGCTGGAAGGAGTTCATCTTATATGTTTAAGAGGAAATGGAAATTAAGATAATGAGGGCACCTAAGGACTTCAAATGAATAAATTGATTCATTGAAACATTCATTTAATGTTCACTGATTATCTCTCCTGAGTTTATTATGTGTCAGCCACTGTACTACGTAGGAATTGAGATTTAATGGTGAGTTGAAACAAGTCAAAATCTCCACGTCTTAAAAAATAAAAAAAAAAGTATGGCCTTGGATTTTTGAACAAACATGGCAGATCTGATTACCCAAGGACTCACGTATCATTCTGGAACTCCCAATCTACGGTTTTTACCGCTGTAATATGTAACCTTCTTCCCCTTTGGTTCCCTTGGGCACAAGTGGATTCTCTTCTTGGTGGGAACTGTTTTTGGGGCTTTCTCATTTCATGAGCCATCATCCTCAGCCCCTAGACTGAATCAGCTCAGTTCTCCTTGTGTGTCAGTTTCCCTGTTATTTTTATCTCACAGCCATCAGTGTCTGGCTGCTGCTGCTGCTGTTAAGTCACTTCAGTAGTGTCCGACTCTGTGCGACCCCATAGACAGCAGCCCACCAGGCTCCCCCATCCCTGGGATTCTCCAGGCAAGAACACTGGAGTGGGTTGCCATTTCCTTCTCACTGCATGACAGTGAAAAGTGAAAGTGGAGTCGCTCAGTCGTGTCCGACTCTTCGTGACCCCATGGACTGCAGCCTACCAGGCTCCTCCATCCATGGGATTTTCCAGGCAAGAGTACTAGAGTGGGGTGCCATTGCCTTCTCCGGTGTCTGGCTGGGAATGCTGGGAATGCTTAATATCTCTCTCAAACGTTTCTTCCAGCTGCTTTTCAGTGGTTGCTAAGTCACTTCAGTCATGTCCGACTCTGTGTGAGCCCAGAGACGGCAGCCCACCAGGCTTCCCCGTCCCTGGGATTCTCCAGGCAAGAACACTGGAGTGGGCTGCCATTTCCTTCTCCAATGCATGAAAGTGAAAAGTGAAAGTGAAGTCGCTCAGTCATGTCCAATTCTTCGTGACCCCATGGACTGCAGCCCACCAGGCTCCTCTGTCCATGGGATTTTCCAGGCAAGAGTACTGGAGTGGGGTGCCAGTGCCTTCTCCGGTGTCTGGCTGGGAATGCTTAATATCTCTCTCAAACGTTTCTTCCAGCTGCTTTTCAGTGGTTACTCTACTTTATCTTTCCATTCAGAAAATTAGTTCCATTTTCTGCTGTCATTTGTTCTCTAAATAATATGTAGCACCAGAGACCTATTTTTATGCTAGGTGGTTTTGGTAGGCCTGACACATTTGACCTAATGACATCCCAAATTACCCTTCATTTCCACTAAACTAACATGTATTGAGCTGCGTGTGCTGAGCTCTGTGCTTGGTGCTGGGGTACTTAGAGGAGGAGCTGACCACCTGGTGGGGGCAGGGTGATACTTCTAAGGGACTTTTATTGATCCCGACATGATAGGTATCATTGAAGTGGTATGTAAATAATGCTAGTTCAAGAAACTAGACTCTACGCATTTGAAATTTTATTATGTGCGCAGTAAAAAAAACACTGTTCTTTTTTTTGTTGTTGAATTGTTGTTATCTGATAGTATCTTTGTCTTGCCTCTGATTTTCTCTCCTCTGAAGGGAAGCAGCAGGATTTTCAAAGCTAAAGCTTCACACAGAATCAAAAAGATTAACTCGTTAAGTTCTGTCTGTTTTAACACCTAAATGTTGGGTTGACCAAAAAGTCTATTGAGGTTTTTCCAGAAGATGTAACAACAGCCCAATATTTCCCCATCTTCACAGCACTTGCCCTCCCCCTGCTCACTGGGCTCTTTGCCTGTCTCTGCCCTTGTCTCCTCCCCTCAACTAACCTCTGCCTGCCCAACGACAGCCAGGGTGAATTTGCCTACACGTAGATGTGATTTTTCTACTCGTCTTTTTCCGTCTGTTCAATGGCTTCCATTGGCTTTCAGATGAACTTTGTACTTTCCAGCATAATTTACAAGGCCCTTTGTAATGTGACTCAGCCCCCCTGAACATGGTTTCCACCCCCAAACCTGCCGTCCTCTGTGGTCCATGCCTCCTGACTTGTACCTGCATTACCGTACCGCATCCTCTTATGCATAGGTCTTTATCTGGAGGGCCTGCCCTGACTCCTCAGTTTTAGGTAAGCGCTGTGATGGGGTGAGACCTTTTTATCCTTCTCAGTTCTCTTTCTTCTGTGTTTCCCTGGAAGCTATGTTAAAACTTTCTTGCCACTGAATTGCTGGTCCTTGACACTAAGTGACTGTGCAGTAAGGGGTGGTTGAATAAACAGAAACCATAATTTACCAACTTGTGACCTGAAAGAAAGCGCTGGCATAACACCTTTAGGATCTGGGTCAGGGATTTTAGGGAAATTTCCACCCATTATGATTATATTTGGTACAATCATTAAACACCCATTGTGTAGCTCTTATGAGGCTTTCCGTACATTATACTGTGCTTCTTCATGTGGCTCAGTGGTAAAGAATCCGCCTGCCAATGCAGGAGACATAAGAGACTGGAGTTTGATCTCTGGGTCACGAAGATCACCTGGAGAAGGAAATGGTAGCTCACTCTAGTATTCTTGCCCGGAAAATCCCAGAGACAGGGGCGACTGGTGGGCTACAGTCCCTGGGGTCGTAGAAGGGTCAGACATGACTTTAACAACTAAACAACAGCAAGCAGCAACTAAACAACAGCAACTAAATACTGTGGCCATTCAGCATTATACACTAAATCAGTATGCTTAGTTTTCTTTTGTGATTCATTTCTCATTAAAATAAATAGATAAATAAATAATAACGACTAGCATATGAGTCTTAAAGGCTTGATTACTAAAGTCTCAGATTTTAGTAACAGCATTTTAGCTAAGGAAGGAAAGCAGCCTTAATTTAAGGATGACAAGGCTCAGAGGGAATGTGGCACAATATCTCATTTACCGTTGTACACAATTCTTTTACCTAAAGCTTTCAAGAATTGCTTTCAGGGATTGCTTGAGTGGGGAAGAAATGTCACAGTTCTCTTAGATCAACACTTTATGACAGTGTTTTCTCAAAAAATTTTTAAAATAAATTTCCTTCCCTAAATGTTTCCTGGAAAAGAGAAATGCCAAGGGAAAACGTCCTGAAATGAAAGTCTCTGCATAGAAATCTGGAGAAGGCAATGGAAACCCACTCCGGTACTCTTGCCTGGAAAATCCCATGGACGGAGGAGCCTGGAAGACTGCAGTCCATGGGGTCATGAAGAGTCGGACATGACTGAGCAACTTCACTTTCGCTTTTCACTTTCATGCATTGGAGAAGGAAATGGCAACCCACTCCAGTACTCTTGCCTGGAGAATCCCAGGGACGGGGGAGCCTGGTGGGCTGCCGTCTATGGGGTCACACAGTGTCGGACGTGACTGAAGCGACGCAGCAGCAGCAGCAGCAGCATAGAAATCACAGTTGCTTGGCTCAGTCTTTCTGCTGATGAGGACAAGCTCACCAAATGTGAATGGATGCTTACTTCTGGTACTGTGGTCATTGGGTTTTTTGCCTGTTGCTGGGACTGCATCTGTGCAGCAATCTAATAGCAAATTGGTCCTTGATGTGTGTGCTTTACAAAAAAAAAAAAACAAAACTCTGCATACGTCGTTCACAGAATGTGTATTGCCTGGTCCTTCTGTGCACTGTGTGCCAGGAACAGCTGCCACGTGATTCCAGCCCCCGTGGGAACCTGCCCTGCCCCGCCCTCCACTCCATCTCTGTGCCCGTGGTGTGTGTCTCAGGGATGTGGAAATATTCAGGGATGAACTGAAGAATCTCTTTTCCACCTTTTTGTTCAACTGGAAAGAGCTGAAATGTTGGCAGCTTGCTTTTTAGGCTCCATCAACAGAACTCTGTGTTGAATTGGCTGTGCCAACGCTGCTTTGAAGGCAGGAAGCTGCTGTGCATATTTTCTGTCCCAGGTAGGACTTGGAGTGGAGAAGTACACGACAGCTGCCTGGGCAAAGATGACAGGGTCGGGGCTCGTTGGCTACCTCTGGAAGACTTGTGTCCCTCCACCCAGCACCTCTTCTCTACCCCATGCATTCTTGTTTCTTGGGTTCCAGATTCTTAATCTTTGGAGGATATGGTTAAAGCAGGATGCCAAAGAAAGCTACTGTGGTTTTTCAGGCGGTAGTATTTTAGCTTGAAGTAGAGATTTGTCTTGGTGGTGCAGAGGTTAAAGCGTCTGCCTGCAATGTGGGAGACCTGGGTTTGATCCCTGGGTCAGGAAGGTCCCCTGGAGAAGGAAATGGCAACCCACGCCAGTATTCTTGCCTGGAGAATCCCATGGATGGAGGAGCTTGGTGGGCTACAGTCCATGGGTTGCAAAGAGTTGGACACGACTGAGCGACTGAGTGAGCGAGCGAGAGATTTGTCTGCTTCAGTCTCCTGTTGTTCTGGTCCCTGGTGGCTCAGCGGTAAAGAACCCGCCTGCCAATGCAGAAGATAAGGGTTCGATCCCTGGGTCAGGAAGATCCCCTGGAGAAAGAAATGGCAACCCACTCCAGTATTCTTGCCTAGGAAATCCCATGGACAGAGGAGCTTGGTGGGCTATAGTCCATGGGGCTGCAAGAGTTGGACATCATTTAACAACTGAACAACAACAAGAGGTTTGTCCAGCACAAGTCCATTTTACCTTTAAAGAAGGTCATCCAAGGTCATCTCTCCAGGTGGGTTCAAACTTAGTGTCAGTTGATCCCAGGAGCTTTTCTCTATGTATGCGGCTTTCTGTGGGAGAAGAATGCAGAGCAATTTTGATGTTGCTTTTCTCTGCTGATGTTTGTGGAAGTACTTTCAGCTCTGAGTAATCAAACACTAGATGGCTTTCCAGATATTTGTTAAATCTCCACTTGTACCAGGCACTATCATTAAGGCATTATAGGAAGTAAAAGTTGACATAAGACACAGTTAACCTTTTGGTAAATATTTATCAAGTGTTCCCTGTGTGTTAGGCATTGGGCTAGGTGCTAGATTTTGAAGTCATGGCATGTTCAAGAATGTCAATTCTATTTTGAAGTTGTGGTTCGATCTAAGCAGAGCTCGATTCCTAGAGCTGATAAAGGAATTTGATAAACTTTAAGAACCAGCATTAACAGAGGAAGTGATTAAGTAATTATATGGGATGGAAGAAAAGCCTATATGAGATTAACCACAGTTGCTGGTTTGGACCACTGGATGGATTATGTCACCACCGTGTTACCACTCAGATTTGTAAACAGATAAGTTATCAACCCATTTGAGAGGAGAGGTATCAGCAAACCATTGTGGAATAAAAAAGACAGAAGAAGTAGAGTAGCCTCGAGTTAAACAACAGACTTAGGAATCAGAATGGCTAGGTCTAGTATTGGCTCTATTGCTACCTCAATGTGATCTGAGGGGAGGTTACTTACCACACCAAGAGGAAGTTCCTTCTTTGTGAAATGGTAAAAACAATACCTACCATGAAGATCTTTGGGAAATAATAGAAATCAGTTCTTACAATGACTACAGGTAAATAACCCTGAGTGAATATAAGATTATTATAAGAGCTCACTGCCTTCTGAAGTCAGAGAGGGCTTCACGGTGGAGGTGGCATTTGACCTGGGTCTGAAAGGAAGGGTAAGTGTTAAGCAGATGAAAAATAGGGGAAGAGAATAAAGTATTCAAATGTATGAAATTGTTAAAGTGCCTGGCATTTCTGTGGGATAAAAGAAAAGTTTAGGGTGCCAGGAGAGGAACTGGACAGATGTCTTGGTGGTATATTGAAACCACTGTGGAAAGTGACTCGTTTGTCACTTAAATTGTGATTTCAAGGTGGGGTCTCATACTTGAAATGATTGGTTTCCATTCAGCACTGTCCTGCAGGTTCACGGGTAGACACTCCTCTCTGCTGTCAATACAGAGTTCAGTGATAAAGAGAAAACTGTAGAACACAAGAAAAGCATAGTAGGCTCAAAAACACAGTGCTCATCTCTGTGGATCAGAAATGAAAAGGGGCAGCAAGACTGAAGCTACGGCTTGATGGGAGCCTCATCTGGAGGCAGAAAGTAGTTTTCCTCTGGTCCAAGTGAAGCTTGCTCCCCTATGAGTATCTTTACAACTAGTGCTACCTGAGAAGCTCTTTCTTAATTGCAAGAAGGATGATAAGTAGGACACTTTGAGAGCAATCAGGGTATATCCAAAAAATTAAGGATGCATATATCCTATGACCGTGCAATCTACTCTCAGGTAAATACTCTAGCCCATGGACACATGTGCCCATGTGTATTATATTGTACAATGGAAGTTATACAAAGTTGATAATTGTAACAATGTTGTGGCAGTGCACAATTACATATTAAATATGGGTTAATATGTGAGTGGATAAATAAACTACGGTATTTTCATTGACTGTAGTGCTGTCGTAGAACTACAGCTGCTTATCCCAACATGGAAAAAAAAAATCTCAAAAATACAATACTGAAAATTAAACACCTCCATGAATGCTATTAGGGCTTCCCTCATAGCTCAATTGGTAAAGAATCTGCCTGCAATGCAGGAGACCCAGGTTCGATTCCTGGGTCAGGAAGATCCCCTGGAGAAGGAAATGGCAACCCACTCCAGTATTCTTGCCTGGAGAATCCCATGGACAGAGGAGCCTAGCAGGCTGCAGTCCATGGGGTCACAAGAGTCGGACATGACTTATTGACTAAACCACTACCACCATTAATGCTATTGCTTATGGTATTGTTAAATGCTCCTTATAAATACTAAATTTGCATGAGAATGATAAATATCACATTCAGTTTAGTGTAACCTGGGATGAATGAGAGGGAAATGGAAAAGGGAAGTTGTATATCATGTATTCATATTTCATTCCCTTAAAAATAAAGTAAAAACTAAGAAAGAAAAGAAGGAAGTAAGAAATGTATACTCAGGGAGTTAGAATATGAACAGCTGAGACTTCTGATATCATGTAGTTAAATGGCTTTTCAACTTCAACATGCCACTATCAGTGAACAAGTGTTTGTCTATAGTTTACTGCAGGAGAGATTATAAGCACAGGAGCATAGTTTTGGAAACACGTGTAACAACCTCTGTCTTTTGGCTCTAGGACTCCTGTTACGATGATGTCTCCTGGAGAGACTAGTCTTTAGTGCTCTGTTAACTTCTTAAATTCCCGTTCCTCCCCAACCCACTGAAATTTGTTTTCTAGCCAACACAACGATGAAACTGTTTTGCCAAGGTCTCTAGTACTTTTTTCTTTCTCTTTTATACTGGTGAGTGTTTGATGGTTTTGGCTCACCTCTCCCTTCAGTCTTTCCCTCACTTCCACGACAGTCCCTCTCCTGATTTTCTTGTTTCCCTTTGCTTGTCTGCTCCGTCTCCTGGCAGTCTCCATTCCTGTTCATTCTGTGTAAACGCATTGGGTCTTCCTTTGGATTCTGACTTCAATCCTTTTACATCCTACACATCTGAGTGATCTTACCCAAACTCAAGATTTCCACTCTCTATATGCTGATGATCCCTGATTTTATGCCTTTATTCCAGACTTCTCCCACATCTCTAGACTCGTAAATACTATATATGCTATTTTCCCATGCGTCTTATATACATCAAACTCAATATGTATACTCTGGATATATATGTATATATTTATAAATGCTGCTGTGTTAAGTTGCTTCAGCCGTGTTTGACTCTGTGCGACTCTATGGACTGTAGCCCACCAGGCTCCTCTATTCATAGGATTCTCCAGGCAAGAATACTGCTGGAGTGGGTTGTCATTTCTCTGCTTAAGCCATGTTCTCTATCAGTTCAGTTCAGTCACTCAGTCTTGTCTGACTCTTTGTGACCCCATGGACTGCAGCATGCTAAGCCTCCCTGTCCATCACCAACAACTGAGTTTACTCAAACTCATGTCCATTAAGTCGATGATGCCATTCACCCACCTCATCTTCTGTCATCCCCTTCTCCTCTCACCTTCAATCTGTCCCAGTGTCAGGGTCTTTTCAAAGGAGTCAGCTCTTTGCATCAGGTGGCCAAAGTATTGGAGTTTCAGCTTCAGCATCAGTCCTTCCAATGAACATTCAGGATTAATCTCCTTTAGGGTGCATTGGTTGGATCTCCTTGCCGTCCAGGGGACTCTCAAGAGTCTTCTCCAGCACCACAGTTCTCTATATTGTTGTCATTTATCCACTGATTAAGCTAGACACTCTTTCCCTGACACGTTTCTCTCCCTCACTTTCCACCTTCTAGCTTCCTCCTCCTCACCCTCCTCTCCTTGTCCCTCCTTCTTTTTCCTCTCCTTTCTCTTCTCCCTAGTTCTTCTTTTATTTCTCCAGTTTCTCAATGGAGAAAGTGCCATTGCATCCAGCTTCTCCTCAAACTCCAATTCCCTCTTTTCTGTCCTCTTACTTTATATAACATCAACAACCAAAGCAAATACCTTAAAGGTTACTACTTTGTGAATTTTATTCTTGAAATAAATGTATGTATTTTACTGTTTCCTTTTGTGACTTTGGGCAAAACACTGAATCTTGATTTACTTCACTTTTCTCCTCTGACCTAAGTGGTAGGAAGGAAATCTACAAAAGAGGGGATGTGCGTCTACATATGACTGATTCACTTTGCTGTATGGCAAGAGACTCATGCAACACTGTAAGGCAATTATACTCCAATAAAAATTAATTAAAAAATTTTCTTCTCTGTAAAATGTGCATTATAATAACATCTAAACTGTAAATGTGACAATTCAGTCCAGGTATTTATGAAAAGACTCACCCTGGCAAACACTATAAGCTTTATGTTTTGTGGTTATCATTGTTTTCAATTATTGTCTATTGTTATTATAAAGTCTCGGATCTATCTTCATTTTTCACTATCAGAGGGTTTCTTTTCATATTAACTTGTAATATTTAAGGTGGCTAGTCTTCTGGAAAAAAGTTGCAAGTCTTTCATGTATTTTTACAGGTGAAATTTTAATATTTAAAGCTTGAAAATTCTCTTTACAAAACTGAGTTTAATTTGCCAGGGAAAAGGAGAGATTTTTTGGGGGGGGTGGGGGGAAAGGTGTTTTATAGAGAAACTCCCTAATGGTTTTATCAGCTGGAGCTGGCTTGGCCCTAAAAAATTCAGGAATTTTTGTGGCTTGTGTAATGGAGAAGGAAATGGCAACCCACTCCAGTATTCTTGCCTGGAAGTCCAATGGATGGAGGAGCCTGGTGGGCTATTGTCCATGGGGTCACAAACAGTCGGACTGACTGAGTGACTAATACTACCCTAGAGCTTTGAGGCTGCTTGTGTCCTTTGGCTCAGGCTGCTGGCCACCTAAAGTATTAGTAGCTGAAAACCGACAATGCTGTGAGGGTTTATACCATGGAACTTGGGAAAATGCCGAAAATCAGGACCCATCATAGCATATCACCGTATAATTTTAAGACGAGACCATTGTGAAATTTGATGTAATGACAATCTATTTTGTGGTGAATTTTAATATGTCATGGGTAAATTGTACTTTTTAAGATTTAATTGCTATATAAATTAGAAATCAGTATAATAATTACCCTTAACTTGGATGTGAACACCATCATTCAATATCAGAGGAGGTCCATTTGTATATTTTACACTGGTTCCTTTGTATATTTATACAGCATGTGTTTTTGAGTGATTAATGACCAAGTGAATTTTTTACCCCCTCCAACTTAAAAAGTAAAAGAAAAATAGTGTTTTTCCATGAAAAGGAAATATTTATTTAAAAGAAAAATTTCCTCAAATTTTAGAGCCAAATTAGGGCAAATTCAGAATTTCGTTTTCCCTACCATATCCCAATAGGAAGAAAATCTTGTGAGAAAAATACCTTATGAGGCTTCAGATATTTGTTATGAAGAGACACAGGTTCAATCCCTGGGTCAGGAAGATCACCTGGAGCAGGAAATGGCAAGCCATTCCAGTCTTCTTGTCTGGGGAAGTCCCATGGACTGAGGAGCCTGGCGGGCTGTTGTCTATAGGGTCATAAAGAGTTGGACATGGCTGAGCATACTTACACATACATTTGTTATAATGGGTATAATTCCCTATCAAAAAAATAGTTTCATAAAATGCTCACTGTTTGCTTGGCTTTTTCTTGCTCATCTAGTGGAATAAACCACATGTGAGATCTTTTTGAAACTGACGAGTTCGTGGGTTCCACTTCCTGTTGTGAGGAGTTAGACATATCTCAAACTTACTAAAGTTCTCAAGATTGTTTTCATTCTTTCATCTAAACCAATTTAAGTTTCAAGTTCATGTTGATCAAGTGAAAATGCAATTCCCGCTAATTTATCGTTCCTGTAATATGAAGCTCAGCTTCTGGTTGGAGGAAACAGTTTGAACACTTATACAGATTTTGTGATCATTTGCCTTAGGAAAAGTTCTGTCTGAGGGGTAGCGCTGACTCAATGACTAAACTCCTTCCCCTCGTTTTAAAAAAAAAGAGTCTGAATAAAGTCCTCTCGGTTTTTGGTGCTCACCCTGCTTGAGGTATTGTCCAGCCTAGAGCCCTACTTCTCATTAGTCCAGGTGCAAGAATCTAGCATAGACTGAGGCCTGTTTTGGGGCCACGTTGAGACAGAGGGTACAGTTTGATAGAGGGTTTTCTCTAGAACCAGCCATCAGCTTGTATGGTAGAACTGGAAAGACCTTGCCAAACTGTGCTGTGCTGAGTTGCTTGAGTTGTGTTAGACTCTTTGCAACCCTATGGACTGTAGCCCACTAGGCTCCTCTGTCCATGTGATTTTCTAGGCAAGAATACTGGAGCGAGTTGCCATTTTCTCCTGCAGGGGATCTTCTCAACCTGGGGATTGAACCGATGTCTCTTATGTCTCATCTCCTACATTGGTAACAGGAGATACCTTTACTCCTAGCATCACCTGGGAAGCCTGCTGCTGCTGCTAAGTCACTTCAGTCGTGTCCAACTCTGTGCGACCCCATAGATGGCAGCCCACCAGGCTTCCCCGTCCCTGGGATTCTCCAGGCAAGAACACTGGAGTGGGTTGCCATTTCCTTCTCCAATGCATGAAAGTGAAATGAAAGTGAAGTCACTCAGTCGGGTCCGACTCTTTGTGACTCCATGGACTGCAGCCCACCAGGCTCCTCCATCCATGGGATTTTCCAGGCAAGAGTACTAGCCCATAATTGATGGATGGAGGAGATTCACCTGCTCCCAGTCAGGAGGGATGGAGCGTGGGGTGCCTCCCTTCATGGATCCTACAGCGTCCTCTCCTACTCTCTCTTCTTTTCTAAGCTGTTCTTTTTGTATAAGCTAATGTGATTGACCTTGTTCAGATGCGCCAGAATGGTCTGGGACTGCCTCTGTCTACACTTCCCTTTTCTTCCTACTCCCCTGTGGTTCTTAATTTGTCTTGAGAGCTTCTTGGGGTCTCCTGGACCCCAGATTCTCGTAAGTTATTCCCACTGTCTAAATTGACTTACCCTCTTCTTTTTCAGTCCTGGCTGTCAGCTAAGTTCTAGCTGTTGAAATAAAATACATTATGTGAACAATATATTTGGGTTAAAATATTTTGTTAATGGGCTTTGCTGAACTCAGAAAATTGCATGTAGAAAAAACCCCAGGAGAAAGAACATTGGAGAGAAGAGTGGGAATTTTAGATCAGGATGCAGGTCAGTGTGGGAGATATCTTATGAAGTGGGAATGACTTGGTCAAAAATGCCTAAATTTTAGTTGCCTGTCATGACTCTAATATGTCTTCTCCTGCCTAAAATTTAGGGCAAATATTGCCTTTGTCATGTCCATTTTTCAAAAGAATGATTTATTTCCTCAAGGATAAAATTTTATTCTAATATTTGTAAAATAAAAAGTCAGTATGAAGTTTCTCAGGAAATATAGTTTAAGGCACTTTAACTTCATCATTGAAGTTAAATGATGAGAGACGTACATCTCAGAGAAATACAAATCCTGCCTATCCTAAAACTTGATAGGAAATTTTTGTTTATTATATGTGAAAAATTTGTTTATATCTATAGTCATATAATATTACAGTGCATACATAAAGAATTTTTAATTTTTAGTGCATTTTTGTGTACAATCATATTAAATACTTATGAGACTTATGGGATTGGATTTACAAATATCTTGATTTTACAAATGAACCAAGTTGGTTTTGAGTGCTAAACTGACTTTTCCTTGGGTAACACAGCTACTAATTACAACAACTGTAAGTTGATTTCAGGTCTCTGGATTTAAAAATCCCATCTTACTTCCACTCTGTCATATTCCCTCTTCAAACATATAATAGAACCATTGTAATTATTAGAGCAATAGTTAGATACAGAGGATATTAGCCAGTTGCATCTAGAATAACTTTATAAGATCTTGTAATAGGATTGCATACCAATTTTTAGAACTCCTCTTCGATTATGTACATTTTTTTTTTTCCAAATTCACTCAGAAGATTATGTCATTTAACCCTGACTGAATTCAGCTTAGATATCATGGAGGAAAAAAAAATCACACACACACACACACACACACACACACAGCCAGTTGAATGATTTTTTTTTTCTATTTTTGTTTATAGTCTGATGATTCACACACACACAGCCAGTTGAAAGATTTTTTTTTCTGTTTTTGTTTATAGTCTGATGATTTTACATGAATTGTTTCAAATGTACTGTGAAAAAATGTGCATTTCAGATATAGTATCTTTTTTTCTAATTTGAATCTTAGAAGAGCTAGTATAAAATAGAAATTGGTAATTAATTTATCTTCCATGAGACAATATGTGAATGAAACCTGGCTGCAAATCAGAATTTCCCAATAAGGAGGGTTGATAGGTACTTACACCGCACCAAAAGAGGCTGTGGAACTTCTTTTTCTGGGATGTTTAATTCATGTGGTTTACATGCAACCTGGTGGAGGTAGCAGGACCATGAATTTAGTAGTCTGATGTAAACCTGTAGTCCTGTGAGATTGTAATGGGTGTCTTCCAGGTTTATTTATATAGTTGCTGCTCTTTAGAAATGGCACAAAATAAAGCAGGCTATAAGTTTTCCTTCTCTCACAAAAAATAAAAGGGGAGATATTTGTATTATTTTTAAGAACTTGAGTGAACGCTATCCTGTCATAACTAAAGTGGTAGTGAGAAAGGTGGTTGTGGGTGGAAACAGGAAACATTAGTGATAAATGCTGTGTTTCGTATTTTTTCAGGTGCAGCTAAATGTCTATTGATTCTAATTAGCACATTTTGTGCCTCAGCTAGTAAGCGCCCCTTTAGCTCTGCTTAGAGAGTTTTTTTTTTTAGCTTCCATCCTGCTCATAAACACTGCCACCTCCTCCCTCCTTCTCTCTTTACAAATGTTACAACACAATCAGAAATTTCCTCTTTTCTCTCCTTCCTGCATTTCCAGCAGGTTCCCTTGCGTCAGAAGCAGAGAAAGAAAACTCAAGGTAATTAGATCTTTTGTTTCTATATCCCCTATTTGTGTGTGTGAGTGTCGTGTTCTCCTGAATGTCTTCTTTGGGATCCGATTTTTGTCTGTCTTAATGCTAATACCAGGACGTGGATGGCAGATTAATGTGGGGTTCTTGTTTTTGGATCGATTTTAAGAAATGATGGCTTGCTGTTCATTTGGATTAATCCCCCGTGGTATGTCAATAGAGCTTACAAAGACTGGCACTGAGTCGGCAAGTGGCTGTATTTCTAGGTGGGCATTAACCCTTTTCCATCTCTTGCATAACTTGCTATTATTGTTGAAACAAGCTGGTGAGTGAAGTGATGTGCCTGCCAGAATCATGATTTTCGTGTTTTCAACTTACTCGACTGAAGAATGTTCTTACACCTGCATGTGTCTCACTGTTTCTTTGATCTTGTCCCTTCTAAGCACCAAATGAATGTTTAAAAATAAAATCGATAAATTACTTTATTTTTCACATTTACTTTGCATAAATCTTGGTACAAAAATGCAACTTCCTGAAGGTAAACAGTGTACAGTTCCCTTTCACTCTGTCTTATAAATCAGGATACGACGTTACCTACTTTTTCATGTACTTGTTTGCAGGTTTTTTCAGCATGAGTCGAAGGAGGATATCGTGTAAAGACCTGGGGCATGCTGACTGCCAAGGGTGGCTCTATAAGAAAAAGGAGAAAGGAACTTTCCTAGGCAACAAATGGAAAAAGTTCTGGGTGGTCCTGAAGGGGTCGTCACTGTACTGGTACAGCAATCAACTGGTGAGTCCACTCTCTTCCTCCTCTTCCGTCTTCAACAAAGGGTGGGTCAGAGATCATGATGGAGCAGGTGGTCTCTATGGGAAAGATTTCAATTTTGGGGACTTGGAATAGAGCAAATAAAACCAATAAAGCTCTAGAGACTGTTTCTGTGGATATGTAGGTTTTTCTGTTGTACTTGGAGGAGAAAACCATCCGGCTTGACTAATCTTTGCTTGGAGAGGAGCATCCCAATGTATACCCGTCTTGAAGGAGGATTTCGGGGCCTGTTAATGTTACTGTGCCATGAGAGATGCTAATCATTTCAGGATTTTCATGGACAACACTTGCTATGGACACTTGACATTGCTGAGATCTCTACTAAAAAAAGGGTCTCAACTTTAAGAAAAGTTGAGGGTATAAACTGATTCTGTCCACAGAAGCTGTTTTCATTTCTCCTCCTTTATTATTTTCTTTTCTTCTGACCTTCTGTGTGGGTGAGGTGGGGCAGGGGTTGGTTTTGGAATCTCTAACCTGTGTGCCAACATTGTGTCACTGAGTGTCTTCTCTTGTTCTTCGGCATGTACACCGATGGCTTTAAGCTAATGATCCTTGGACAAGTCTTGATAAGAAAGTTGCCTAATTTATCCTGTAATAGGCAGTGTACTTTTGAGATCTATTTTGCAGGCGAGTTTTCTGTTGGAAAGGGCTGGAAATAAAGTTATTGTTAAAATGTGTGATGATCAAAATTTAAAAAAAAAAATGTGTGCTGATCCTTCCTGGCTTGAGGCATTCTGAAAACACAATGATGTTGTTGAATATTGAGCAGAGACCTTTCACAGAAGAACTCTCTTCACTAATCCCAAGTAGCCAATTGCTGATCTCAGGAAAGCTTGTTTCCCGTTTTGGTTGAGTGAAGGTCAGCAATGGATGTCCTTTAATCTATTAAGGAGAAATCATTTAGAAATTGACCATAAGCCAGAACAGTTCTTTTTATCTGACACCATTCTTTTAAAACGTCTTATATATGCCCATCTCTTGAGCAACAGAGCTTTAGGGCAAATAACTTTATAAATGTAAAATAAGTGCCCTGTGTGGTTAGAAGGTGAGATTTTCAGCTAAGAAATTTACGTTCACTGACCACTAATCAAAAACTTGTGTATCCACGTGACCCAAAGACCTATCCTGTAAGGGTTTGGTTAAACTGCACTCAAATCCAATTCCAGTGCCCTGGGATCGGCTCCCTCTCTTGTGCTCCTAGACTCTGTATACCCCCTCCTCTGTCTCCTGCTCCCAAGTTTATTGCTTTGGTTTCACCCAAAACCTGGTACAAAATTCTTCACTGAGTTTTATAAAAGTCTATATTTTTGAGTTTTAGCAATTTTATTAAAGATTTGGGAGGTTCACAAGTAAGAACCACCTTGCAGAATACGTAATCCTCCACTGTCTCCTTTGTCTCTCTTTTGTTCTCCTCTCCTGGGTACATTCATCATCTCCTCCAGCATGAAATGGTTTTATCCAAATTATGGCAACCTTGGGCTGGGCTCTCACCTTCTATCCTAAGGGATTTTTCCTAAACAAATACAGCTTCCTTCTTCTTCTTCTTTTTCTTTTAATGAGAAAGTTTAAGATTTATTTACTTTAAACTTTCAAATATGCAATACAGTATTATTTACTATAGTCACAGTATTGTACGTTACATCCCTATGATTTATTTATTTTATAACTAAAAGTTTGTATTTTTAGTATCTTCAGCCCTTTTGCTCACCCCTCAATCTCCACCTCAGACAGCCACCAATCTGTTATCTGCATTTTTGAGCTTAGGTTTATTTCTTTTTTAAAGATTCTACATAAAAGTGAGCGCATACAGTATTCATCTTTCTCTGTCTAATTTATTTCACTTAACATAGTGCCTTCAAGGTCCATCCACGTTTTCACGAGTGGCAGAATATCATTATTTTTAGAGCTGAATGTGTGTGTGTGTTAGTGGCTCAGCCGTGTTTGACTCTTTGCAACCCCATGGAATGTAGCCCAACAGGCTCCTCTGTCTATGGGATTCTCCAGGTAAGAATACTGGAGTGGGTAGCCAATCCCTCCTCCAGGGGATCTTCCTGACCCAGGGATTGAGCCCAAGTCTCTTGCATTACAGGCAGATTCTTTATCATCTGAGCCACCAGGGAAGCCCGTTATAGCTGAATAATATTCTATTATTTACGTATCTCAGTCAGTTCAGTTCAATCGCTTAGTTGTGCCCGACTCTGCGACCCCATGGACTGCAGCATGCTCACATTGTTTTAATCCACTCATCCATCGATGAACATTTGGATTGTTTCCGTATCTTGGCTATTGTAAGTGATACAGCTTCCTTCTTAATGAAGGTTAATAAATTAAGGTTAATGTAATTTTCTGCTTCTCATTTATAATGTTTTAGGCTTTTGCTTTTGGCTAGTTGTGGCAAGTTACAGTCTGCATCTTTTATGAAATGAGATGGCTTACTAATTTACTTTTTAATAGCTCTTTAGGAATTTTCTGAGACTGTTGGGAAGATTGGGTGCTGATGGAGCATAGCACATCTGTGGGAAGTAAAAAAGCTCAGATATAAGCCTGGCATTAATTTCCTCATTCAATTGCATTTTTCCTCCAATATGTTCTTGGTGCTGTTCCTGTCTTCATAGAATTGAATCCCCTCTGAACCACACATGGTTACAGAGTTGGCTTATTTGGCTTCATCAGTTCATTTGGCTTGTTTCTCTTAAGGGAGCAATGAATTACCTATTTTAGGCATTAGGAATCTCATGCTTCCATAGGGACCAGCACTGTTGACGGAGACTTGATGAGAAAGAGAAAAAGGAGGGACCATCAGACCCCCTCGAGGCCCCTTGTCCTCAGTTGCTGTCATACAAACACATAAAGCAATACTCAGGGAGCAAATTATGAATTCGAGTAGAAGTAGATTAGCAACACTGAATGGAGATAAACTTATTGTTATCTGGCCAGAGAATTATCCTATTCAGCTAGTGGTATATAACAGAACAACACTTTCAGCTCCCTAATTCTATGCTGTATTATAGAGGAGTCATCTCTACACACACACACACACACACACACACACACACACACATACACCCTGGCATCTTAATTATATGTTTGTTTTGGGGAAAAAAGTCTACTCAGTGAATACTTGATTTAAGAGTCATAGTCCTGCCATCCATGTGAATATCAACTGTGAAGAAAGAGCCAAACACATACCCTCAGGCTGAGAACATTTATTTACTTTAGGCCACTCAAGGAATTCAGACTCAATCAAGTAGCTCCCAAGGCATCTATCCCTTATGAAGAAACTTCTTTTTCTTCTACCTTCCCTGTTACCCATTCTTTTTCATACGGTAATGAAGCTGATGGTTTCATAGCCAGAGCCTCCTCTTATCAAATCAAATGCCTGCCAAATGCCAAGGGAGAGTCGAGGTACCTTTCCTACATGTTTTTTTTTAACTCCTCCAAAACATCCTCTGAAGTAGCACTTTGTCACCATATTTTGAACGTTGGGAGAAGGCCGAGACTCAGGGAGCTCACGCGCATTCTCCAGGTGATCAGAGTCCTAACGGAGGTAAAACAGATCCCCTTAAGCCCCTTAGACTTCTCAGCCCCAGGTTTTGTCCTATACCAACCTGACTCCATGCAGGGACCAGGATAAGCTTGGTCCCGCTATTGTCTGCCTTCAGAGGGGCTCAGAAGGAGCAACTCTGGAAGTGAAACGTGAGGCTGGGCTTATGCGCAAGTTGTGGCAAGATGCTGCTCTTGTGGCGTCCCTCTGCTTGTCTCTCCTGTTACCTGACAACCTGAGGAGACAGCACCCTCACCTCTCTCGGGGTTTTGTTATTGTCATTACCTAGAAACCGACACATGGTGTACTTCCTTCTTCCACCGCTCTTTGCTGCTTTAGAAAATGCTACGCAGATTTTCTTGAGAAAGGTCAAGTCCAGACATTCATCTATTGCTTTTCACACCCCATCTTACTCGCACAGAATCTCATGCTGCACACAAGAATTTATGCCATGTTTCACAAAACCATATTCAAGTTGAACAGCCTTAAAAATCCAGGCTGTTTCAAATCCTGGATTGAAATCCACACAAGTGCTTTTCCTTACCCCTAAAGTGCCAGTTCATTTCCTGGCTCCTGATAATCTCCTGGCTCCTGATAATCTCCTGATAATCTGTCTTACTCTCCCCACCCTCTACACTGCCACCCAAGCTGCAACTGCAGAACTAATTTTAATTCTTTATTAATGGCATGTATGCCAGCTCTCTCTGTAAGCCTTTGCATATGCTGTTTATTGGCTCAGATAACTCTTTGTCTTCATCCTGTAAAGTCTTTCTCCCACTCAATCCCATCAAGCTTACTTCTCCTAAATCAAATTTTAGGTTGAGTAGCTGATCCATTTAGTGTCCTTGAATTCCCTGGTGGCTCAGACGGTAAAGCGTCTGTCTACAATGCAGGAGACCCAGGTTCGATCCCCTGGAGTAGGAAATGGCAATCCACTCCAGTACTATTGCCTGGAAAATCCCATGGACAGAGGTGCTTGGTAGGCTACCATCCACGGGGTCACAAATAGTCGGACACGACTTCACTTTCACTTTCACTTAGTGTCCTTACCTTTCCTCTGACCCAGATTAGGCCACCTCTTCTATGCCCACGGAAGCCTATGCTTAATACTTATTACACTTATCTTCCTCTTTCGTACATCTTGTTGTGTGTATTTAGTCGCTCAGTCATGTCTGACTCCATGTGACCCCGTGGACTGTAGCCCGCCAGGCTCCTCTGTCCATGGGATTCTCCAGGCAAGAATACTGGAGTGGGTTGCCATGCCCTCCTCCAGGGCTTCTCCCCAACTCAGGGACTGAAGCCTGGTCTCCCATATTGCAGGCAGATTCTTTACAGTCTGAGCCACCAGGGAAGACTGTACATCTCGTTAGTCTTGCTGTTTTCCACTACTGATATTAATCTCTGTAGAGCAAGACTGAGTATATCTTTAGCCCCTTAGGCAGTGTCTGACACTTACTAGGCACTCATGTTGTATTTGTTGATTTTATAAATAAACAAGATTTAGGAATCACCAGTATTTATCTTACCTGTGGGGGTTTTGAGAAATGGGCTGGAGAGTAAAGACAACTTTTGATGGAAAATAATTTTCCAGTAAAATAACATCTATTAAAAAAAATAGTCACACCTAGTCACGTCTGTTCTTAAAAATACAGGACAAGATCCAATTTGAGATTTGCTAGGTTTCCATGGTCCCAGATGGGTCCCACACAGCTGCTTGCTCCCATTTTGTTAATGTCTTATTACAGTTTATTTTATTAGATTCTTTCTAACCATGGCCTCTGGCTGAAAACAAGGGTTTATTGATCCAGATCACCAGGTTGGGGCAGAAATGTTGAAAGAGAGAAGGAAGACTTCCCAGGGAATCCCCTCCACTTGAGCTTTTCACCTGGATTCCAGGCACGTCTGAAGACTGATGTTTGGGATCAGCATCTTCTCTCTGGAGGAGGACAGACAAAGTTTTGAATTATTGTTTTCTTTCAGGCGTGTTGCTATGAAATAGTGACAGGATAGGTCCTAAAGATGTGATTACTTATTGGTGAAAAGTACATTTTTTCAGCTTTTAGATTTCCCCTTCTGCTATAACTTATTTTTCTTTTCTAAGAATTCTTCATTAATTTGTTGTGGATTTTATTTATACCCAAGACTGATCATATGGTAAATATTATATATATTATTTTGTTATATAACCCACTTAAAATCAGTGAGGTTCTTAAACGTCTCTACTCAGAGCATTTAATCATTTTGATGGCGTATCTTCTTACTTTATCTAAGAGCATATGTGAGCTATCAAAATTCATCAAGGGAACATATGCATTAGGCTAGTATAAAACTGGAGGCATTGCCTAAACAATTTAGGCTTTAATTACAAAGCACAGTTTAATATTAATTACAGATAACAGATATTAAAATTCTCTTTCTAAATGAGCCAAACATGAAAAGTTCATCATCTATCCTTCCATTCATCCACCTCCCCACCCATTTATATATACTTATATATATTTATATATATTTATATATAATACTCCCATCAGTATTTCTTGAGGACTTGAAAATAATTTAGACTAACTAGTAGATGTAGATTTTATAAATGTAGAATTACAAATAAATTACAAATAAATGAATTGAGAGACTGCAATTCTTCACTCTATTAAGAGCTTAGAGACTGGTGGACACAAAAAGACCTGTGTAAATGACCTGATCAAAGAAAAGTTGGTGAAGAAAATGGCTCTGAGAGTGAGCAATACAGATGAATTCTATAAAATTCAGGGCAAAGGGAAATATTGTGGGTTGAATGTGGGAGAGTTCTCCCAAGCAACTTTTATTCCTGGAAGATTCTTCTCCCTTTCTATCTAGGAAGGTGTGTTTTCCCTTATCTCTTCATTTTCCAAAGCTGTGTGATTTCCTTGGTCAAAGAAGCCAGCCTTCTTTACTGGATAAACATAATTTTCACCAACAAAAACAGATTATTCTTGTGGATTGCAGTAAATTTAGAAAGTCTTCATGGAGAAGATTTTCTTAGGATCAGCCTTGGAAGACAGTTTTTATTATTTTTGTTTTTTTTTAAGGACAGAGGGTAGGAGGTTGGGCATTCCAGCCTGGGGACTGATGTGAACAAAGAAATGAAAATATAAATGAACTGTGCCAACCCATTGTGTTAGGCATTATACTGAATTCTCATAAACCCTGGCAAGATAGAGTTTCTTATTCCCATTTTTCAAGGTGTTTAATGCAGCTCAGGGAATTTAAGTAACTTGCTCAAACCTGCTTAAGGAATAAGTAGTAGGACTGGAATTCGGAATAAGATCTACCAATACTAGTGTCAGGCTACATGACCTCCCCGTTTAGAGGTGAGCCAGGATCAGCAAGTGTGGCCCTAAATGCACATGGCAGGAATGTGGATTTGGTCAGTAGGCAGTAGGGAGCCACTGCAGATACTTGAGTCTGAAGGTGACCTCATGAAATTGGCTTGTGAAAATACCAACTGCACAGTAATATAGGGGCTATGTACTGTGCTGTGCTCAGTCGTTTCAGTCGTGTCTGACTCTTTGTCACTTATTATCTATAGCCCGCCAGGCTCCTCTGTCCATGGGACTCTCCAGGCAAGAATACTAGAGTGGGTTGCCATGCCCTCCTCCAGGGGAGCTTCCCAACCCAGGAATCGAGCCCATTATCTCTGGTGTCTCCTGCATTGTAGGCCTTTTCTTTACCCACTTAGCTACTTGGGAAGCCCATTAACACACTAAGACCCCCTAAACCTTTTTTCCCACTAGCTCATGGTATCAGAAGGCGGAGTAGCAAACCTACAGATCTGTCTCCTGACTGCCTTCATAAGGCATGGTCTGTTATCCGCTGCACACAGGCCTCCTGAATGCACGGTTTCTCCAGCCCAGCAGAGCCCCTTAAACTGCTGCTGTAAGTGACATTTGCAGTAAGCAAGGGCACCAGTATAAAGACAACACTAATGGAATAGTGTCAGAGCAGCATGTCACATACTCCCATCAAGTACAGGATGTGGAGTGAAGAACAGAACCAGGAGAAATCATGTCAGAGCAGGGCTGGTAGGCAGTGCAAGTGGGCTGTGCAGGAGCGTCCTGTGCACCAGCAGGAAGCCAAGAGATGCACCCCATACCGTGTTTCTACCAAGAAACGGGAAGAACGGGCTCTGATAGGAAAACATTCTGTCCCTAAGTAAAAGCAGAGCTTGGTTCATGGACTCCGAATACACATTGATGGCATAAAAGAGTTTCAATTCTCTGTTTTCATAAAACAAAAATCTCAAGTCTTTGTGGTTGAGTTTTACATTAACTGGCACTTTATTTTGCTTAAAAGCTAAACATTATCAGTTTGAGAAGAAATCCACTGTGATATATAGATCTCCCCATTTTAATTCTAGGGTTTCTTCTTTTGATCCTTGGTAAAATATTTTTTATCTAAGAAACAGAATAGATACATGTTCAGTTCAGTTCAGTTTAGTCGCTCAGTCATGTCCGACTCTTTGCGACCCCATGAATCGCAGCACGCCAGGCCTCCATCACCATCTCCTGGAGTTCACTCAGACTCACGTCCATTGAATTCGTGATGCCATTCAGCCATCTCATCCTCAGTCGTCCCCTTCTCCTCCTGCCCTCAATCCCTCCCAGCATCAGAGTCTTTTCCAGTGAGTCAACTCTTCACATGAGGTGGCCGAAGTACTGGAGCTTCAGCTTTAGCATCATTCCTTCCAAAGAAATCCCAGGGTTGATCTCCTTCAGAATGGACTGGTTGGATCTCCTTGCAGTCCAAGGGACTCTCAAGAGTCTTCTGCAACACCACAGTTCAAAAGCATCAGTTCTTCGGTGCTCAGCCTTCTTCACAGTCCAACTCTCACATCCATACATGACCACAGGACAAACCATAGCCTTGACTAGGTGGACCTTAGTTGGCAAAGTAATGTCTCTGCTTTTGAATATACTATCTAGGTTGGTCATAACTTTTCTTCCAAGGAGTAAGCGTCTTTTAAAACATGAACCACTGGAGAACGAAATAGGAAATCAAGAGAGATTTAAGTTTTGGGGGAAATCAAGAAAGATTTAAGTTTTGGCGGCCCTTGCTTTTTTTGTAAGTTCTTTAAAGACTGCAGCAGAATAAAAGGATTGCTGGCTCCGAGTCTCCTAGAGATAACAAGCGATGAAACTTTAGACAAGCAAACAAACCTACCTCCCCAAACCAAGTCACTTAAGTTCCTTGCCCTGCCCCACAGTAAAAAACACGCATATCTTTAGTAACAGTTCAGAATTCATCTTTATCGCCTATCTGCCCCATCAGTGGAAGTATAAAGTCATGATTTTTTTAGACTTCCAAATTTTTGTATACAGAATATAAGCTTGTATTAGATGACAACTGATTTTTTTAAATTCAGGTAGAGAAAGAAGCAATAACTTTTAACTAACACCTTCTCCATTTTTTGATTACTGTTCAACTTGCTGCTGCTGCTAAGTCACTTCAGTCACGTCCGACTCTGTGCCACCCCATAGACGGCAGCCCACCAGGCTCCCCCATCCCTGGGATTCTCCAGGTTCAACTTGCTACCGTTTAGCAAAAAGCAAAATTTTCGTCTTGTTTACCTCAAATCTTATTGCTTTACAATTGTGGCATACCCTCCATTAAAAATAAAAAGATGAAGCAGTGAATCCAGTGATTGATTTAACATGGCTTTCATTGGGAAAAGGGGGAGGGGAAAGAGGGGTCATGACGAAGAGGAGACCAATAGACAAAAAAGGTAAATTAAACATACAATGGTTTTCTTTAAAAAAGAAGAAGAAAATGTTATTTTCAACAAAAGGGGGAAAAAGCATTGAAAGCCCATGAGTCAAGCCATAGCCAAAACCATATTCTATTTTAAGTAGCTTTTCTTTTTTTCCCCTCTTTTTTTTCCTTTTTAAAAATAAAATCTCTCCCCAAACCATCATCACTTTTAATCTTCCCCAGACTGGGCTTCATCTTCAGTCTGGGGAAGATGATATAGGGGCTATATTGGAGCAATATAGGGGCTCTGATGATATAGGGGCAATATAGGGGCTATATTGGAGAATAAAGGAGCTTTCAGAGGGTTAGTTAGGAGATGGTGACACAATGCAGTTGTTGAAATGTGAACTCCTAAACTGGAGGGGAAACTAAAAATTTAGGACATACTACATGATAAGTGGGGCTCTCCAGGGGGCGTGAGTCACAGAGAAGTGAGTGAAAGTTGCTCAGTTGTGTCCAACTCTTTGTGACCCCCTGGGCTATACAGTCCATGGAATTCTCCAGGCCGGATTCACTAGAGTGGGTAGCCTTTCCCTTCTCCAGATCTTCCTGACCCAGGGATCGAACCCAAGTCTCCCGCATTGCAGGCAGACGCTTTAAGCTCTGAGCCACCAGCTTCCTTTCCCTTCTCCAGGAGATCTTCCCAGCCCAGGGATCGAGTCCAGGTCTCCTGCATTGCAGGCAGATTCTTTACCAGATGAGCCATAAGGGAAGCCCAGAAGTCGTAGAGAAGGGAAGCAAAGGGAAGTCATAGAGAACCAGCCTGCCAATGTAGGAGGTGTAATGGATGTGGGTCTGATCCCTGGGTTGGGAAGATGCCCTGGAGGAGGGCATGGCAACCCACTCCAGTATTCTTGCCTGGAGAATCCCATGGACAGAGGAGCCTGGAGGGCTACAGTCCATAGGATCACAAAGAGTAGGACACAGCTGAAGCGACTTGGCATGCACTCACACAGTTAGCAAGGGAAAGGTATGTGGAGCGCTTGATATAGGACACAAAATATTTGAAGCTAAAACGACTCCAAGTTTTAAAGCCTGCGGAGACTAGGAAAATAATATGAAAATTGAGGAAGGACAATTTGTTGGCAAAAATGTGAAATTTTACTTAGACTCATTGTCAGTGACTTTTCTGGTTAATTTTAGTTTTGTACGCTCTTTGCATAAAATTACTAGGAAACCCATGTTCTTTAGTATTAAAGTAACCAATTACTGATGCCTTTTGTGCTATTGCATCAGTGATTCAAGGGAGCCCAGGGGCCCCTGGGCCTCATACAGAAAAGGGTGAATTACCAACTCTTTATTTCCTAAACGCTTTTGGTAAACTGGTGAGATTTGTGTGTTAATATAGGGTTTAAGGGGCTTCCCTGATAGCTCAGTTGGTAAAGAGTCTGCCTGCAATGCAGAAGACCGTGGTTTGATTCCTGGGTTGGGAAGAACTGATGGAGAAGGGATAGGCTACCCACTCCAAGTGAAGTCACTCAGTTGTGTCTGACTCTTTGTGACCCCATGGACTGTAACTTACCAGGCTCCTCAACCCACAGGATTTCCCAGGTAAGAATACTGGAGTGGGTTGCCATTTCCTTCTCCAGAGGATCTTCCCAACCCAGGGATTGAACCCTGGTCTCCCGCATTGTAGTCAGACGCTTTACTGTCTGAGACACCAGGGGAGTCACACTCCACTCCAGTATACCTATTATACAGACCTTGCAGTTCCTTGAGAATTCAACCTGCCAGCCCAAAGGTGACCGACTTTCCCCCTCACTGCCTGAATGGTGCCACGTGTCTGCAGGTTCAAGTAACCGTGACTGTATCAGAGTTTTCAGTATTCAGCTGTATATTTAGGTCATGTGAATTTTGGAAGATCTTAGGTTTGGAAGGGATTTTTCTTGGAATTGGTTTTATGAGAATCTCTACAGAAAAGACTAATACGGTTTTTAGATTAAACTGAATATACTTTTGCAGAAAATGTTACTTGAAGGCCTGAATTTCTCTTTTTATGAGAAAACTGCTCTGAAAGTTTCACTCAATATAGAGCACCTTTTTTTTTTTTCCCCACCATAAGAAAATAAGAAATGGGTTAATTCTCCCTTTGAAAGAGTTGTTGATGTTTTCTTAACTTTTTTTAGTAATCACTTATTAACATAGATTTTGGGGAAGATGTCTGAACAAGTTTAGCATAGGTTGAAAAAAAATCTGTAAGAATTTATATTGCAATCAGAGCTTATTATATTCTTTTTTTCCTTTTCCCCAGTATAATGGGAACTCCTGAGGGCATATTTTTTTCTATCTCTCTGGTTTAAACTGTTTCTAAAGACTTCCCTGGCAGTCCAGTGGTTAAGACTCTGGGATTCCACTGCACGGGGCATGGGTTCGATCCCTGGTCAGGCAACTAAGATCCCATATGCTGCCTGGCCTTCTGCAGTCCACGGGGTCACAAAGAATCAGACATGACTGAACAACAATGCTGCACGGAGCAACCGGGAAAAAAAAAGAAGTCAGTGTTCAGCATTCAGAGTTATCCTCCGTGAATACTGGTGACCACCTTGGTCTTGGGATATCACTGAATGTATGGAGTAAATGGCACACACAGAAAGTGAAAAAAAGCACCCCAAACCAGAAAATTGTGTCCCTGGAGCCTAGAACCAGTAGGCACAGAATAGGCACCAATCATTTTTTTAAGTACAATTACTTAATTATCACATTACATAATTGTCAATTATTTATATAAATCAGTTAATCAAAGCATATTGAACACCTGATTATTCCTGGAGTTCTACCAAACAAGATCCTTTATGAATGATGGGCTTCTGATTTGTTTGATCTCTGCATTCATTGTTTTAGCCAAAAACCAGCTTCTGAGAGTATCCCATACAAAATTCCAATATTTAACAATGCTTCTTCAGTGAAGGCAATTCAAACCACTTAAGTAAAACGGATACACTTGTTGCCAACCCATGTTCCTGGAGTGTGCATGGGAAAGGAGAATGGCAACGTGAAATGTGTGGACAGGTCCACATAGGGCAAAAGAATTTTTAGCAGCTGGAAGTGAGTGGTTACCCTCAAGATGATGGCTTGAGTGAAAGGAGAAAAACATGAGTTTAGGTACCACTTGAAAGCCTGAATTTAGGAATGACTGAAGACTTTTTGAATTCTTTTCCTTCCCTCATTATAATTCAGGTACGTGGCTAAGATCTTTAAAATGGGTGCTTGGTTTTGGTTTAATGTATTTGTTGTCTGTGATACTATCACCGTGTCTTAACATTTATTTTCCTTGGTAGGCCGCCGAACGCATTTCTAAAATAATAGTTCTCCACCCATAGCTTTCTTTATTAAAAATTTTATTGGAGTGTAGTTGCTTTGTAATATGCTAATTTCTGTTGTATAGCAAAGTGAAGCAGCTAGAAGGTATACTTGGGATTGACATATATACAGTATTGACACTAGGGTAAAATAGAGAACTAGTGAGAACTTACTGTTTAGCACAGGGAACTCTACTCGATGCTCTGTGGTAACCTAAATGGGAAGGAAATCCAAAAACAGAGCAGAGACATGTACACCATAGCTTCCAGGGCAATCTGGAACTGAGGCAGGCTGTCCTTTATGACTTCTTGTTGCTAAATTCACACAGTGTGGGAACAGTTGCTGATATTGCCAGTATTATTTTCCTTTCAATTCTTTCCAAACTTTGCCAAAGAAGTTGTGAAATACCGAGGCTGTGAAATATTTCACCTGTTGTCTTGTTCTCAGGGCAGGTCCACTATATTTGGACACGGTTGCTTTGATGGAGGACCCCAGGGTTCACGACATAGGTTGGGTGGTCTGAGGATAGTCCTCAGCTCATGGCAGGGACTGCAATGCCCTCGGAAGATCAGCGTCCTCTCCTCACCTCTCCTCTCCTCTGGCGGGCAGTGCCTAGTGCTTCTGCTGGTGTTTCCACAACCTTTCTCTGATTTATTTCATCTCTTTTTGGGTGGAATCCAGCTTCTTGCTTCTCGGAAATTTAAATAATTTTTAAATGCCTCAAATAATTAAGAAGATGGTTTATTTATGTCAGGCAGATATGGAGAGAAACAGAAAGAAATGAATGAATTAAGATCATTTATTTATTTAAATGAATTATGATCCCATGACCTTGATGCAAGCACTCCAAACATTTTGGTGTATGTGTTGGCAAACATTTTTCCGTGTTTCCCCAAAATACAGTTATACCATACATTAGATCATAACTTGATTTTTTCACTAAGCAATTATTAAAAAATATTTTCATGTCTATATACTATATATATATATATATATCCACAGCATCATTTCTCATGGCTGTATTACATAGGGATATATTATAGTTCATTAATGCATAGAATTTGAAATCAGAAATCTTGGTTTTTAAAATTCTTTAAAATAGCTATCATGAAATAGAATTTACAAACACACATATACTAAGTTGAATGTAAAGCAACATGTGTTTAATTTATAGTGTGTGTTAAATATGGGCTTCCTGGGTGGTACTAGTGGTAAAGAACCCACCTGCCAATGCAGGAGACGTACAAGATGTGGGTTCAATCCCTGGGTCAGGAAGATTCTCCTGGAGAAGGGCATGGCAACCCACTCAAGTATTTTTGCCTAGATAATTCCATGGCTAGAGGAGCTTGGAGGGGGCTCGCGAAGCATCAGACATGACTGAAGCGATTTAGCATGCAAGTGTGTTTAATATATGTGCATTTATATAGTCATTGGTATGCATATAAATATATTTATCGGTGAATGTGAGTGTGTGTGTGTGTGTGTTTCTCGGTTATTCTTTTAAACGAGCAGGCAGGAAAGTGAGTTTTGGCAGCATGCGTATGAAAGACAGATGTCACAGGGTCCATAGTCCTGCCCTTTCATACTAAGCTGTCTCATCCTAGGTCAGTGATGTAACTCAGTATGCATTCATTTTCTTATAAGTACCTTTTGACCAAGAATACTGTCCCTATGTAATTCAGAGTGGTTGTGAGAAGATTAAACGCATTTTAAGGCAATATATAAAAGATCAAAGGAATACATATCATGGCAAATTTGTGTACACTTTAGATGAAATGTGTGTGTACAGCATTGTGATTTTAGGATGCAGAAGGGATGTGCTGAGGATTTTCAAGCACTAGAAATGTTTGCTTTTGTTTTGGCGGCAATTGCTGTCATGTGCTAGAGATTCTAAAAATACTCCTACTGACCCTGTGTAAGGGTGATTTTTAAGCCATGAAACAGGAAAGTGAACTAGGAGGCCCTAGGGGGATTCTTCAGCACAGTAGTTCCTAACCTGGAGTAAGAACTTAGGTAATATGTGATTTAGTGATGAGGGCTGTGTGCACATTTTCCAAACAATAGAATGAGAAGTGACCCATGGGATGAGCTGAACTTTTGGTTAGATTTGAGGATTTTCCTGAGAAGTCATTATTTGAAGATGTATCGTTCCCTGCAGAGCAAGCTTTTAAGGTCCAAGGGACCAGATGCTTCTACTGACAAGCTAGCTGATAAACTCATCTGTCATCCTGCTGCTGTGTCTGGTTTTCCATAAAGCGTGCTTCAAGCACATTTCGAAAGGAAGCTATGCAGTGGAAGTGAAAAAAAAAAATATATATATATATATATAGAATAGTTTTTAAAGGAGCCAGAATTTAGAACTTGTTGGAAACAATGTCTTCAAAAAGGACAAAAGGGACTTCCATGGTGATTCAGTGGTTAAAACTCCACACTTCCAATGCAGGGGGTGAGGAGTGTGGGTTCAGTCCCTGATAGGGGAACTAAGATCCCACATACTGCACAGCATTCTCCCCACCTCCCAAATAAATGAAAAGGACACAAGGAAATGACATCTTAGAGTTGAAGTTGTCCCTAGATTCAAAATCAGGGGGATGGGCGCTCCTCTGATGCTGTAGCCACTCATCAACCTAGGCCAACCCCCGACCCTCTCTGGGCCTTCTTTCTTATCTGTTAGACTGGAATGTGACTCTCTGGCTGTTCCCTGGGAAAGAGGCAGTCTCATGAACAGCATGTTAACCACTGATGTTTTCCTACTGGAATCTTAGAAACTTACTGTGGCAAATGCATTCTCATCCTTCACTGACAAATAATGATTTTCAGAGGAGTATCACCACATTTTTTGGAATTTATTTTTTAAAAATTGTGGTACCTCAAACATTACATGCAGTCTCCCATCTTAACCATTTTGAAGGGTTCAGTTCAGTGGCATTAATTATATTCACATTATTATGCAACTATGTCCAGAACTCTTACCATCTTATAAAACCACAATGCTATTTTCACTGAACAATAACTCCTGTTTCTTCTTATTTCCACCCCTGGAAACTACCATTCTACTTTCTTTCTTCATGAATTTGACTATTCTTGGTACCCCATTCAACTGGAATCAGGCAGTATTTGTCCTTTTGTGACTGGCTTATTTCACTAAACATAATGTCTTCAAGGTTCATTGCATCATAACGTGGCATGTGTTAGAATTTTCTTCCTTTTTAAGACTGAATAATATCCCATTGTATGTGTAGACTACATTATACTTACCCGTTCATATCTATTGATGGCCACTTAGATTGTACCCACCTTTTGGAGACAGTGAATAATGCTGCTGTGAATATGGGTATACAAAAGTCTTTTTGAGACCCTTCTTTCAATTCTTTCGGCTACATACCCAGAAGTGAAATTGCTGGATCATATGATAATTCTATTTTTAATTCTTTGAGGAACTGCCATACTGGTTTTTTTTTTTTTTTTTAATGGTGGCCATGTTACATTCCCACCAGAGACGCACAGGGGTTCCCTTTTCTCCACCTCTTCACCACCATTTGCTATTTTCTGGTTTTTTGTTTGTTCTTGTTTTTGGATAGTGGCCATACTAGCAGATATGAGGTAGTGTCTCATTGTGGCTTTGATTTGCATTTTCCTAATGATTTGTCACCTTGAATATCTTTTCATGTGTCTTTTGGGCATTTATATATCTTCTTTGGACAACTGTCTCTTCCCAGTGGAGTCTGTTTAGCTGTGGCTGAGCAGTAACTTAACGGCACTCAAGAAACTCATGAAAGCAGTTTGAAGAGATTTGAAGTTTTCTGGAGTATTGGAAGATTTAATATGCATGGTGTGAAGGCACAATTATGTGCTATAATAACTGTGATTTTGAAACAATATGCCTTATTTTTCTTATTTCCCCCAAATTTCTAACATTGAAAGCAAACACACCAGCCTTCAGATTTTCTCAAATGATGTTCCTTTGTTTATTCTTCCCTCACTCTTGCTCTAGCCATGGATGGAAGATGAACTCTATCGGGAAACAAGACACGTAGCTTATTCTGTAATAGTGACATTTAGTCAAATGTCTTCCTGTTCATTTAAAAATTTTCCTTCCTGTTTAGTGCTTTTTCTTCCCCCCCCCTTTTTTTTTCTATCCCTGAGTATGCTGCCGAATAGACCAACTCTAAGTAGGTGGAAGTAATAGTGTCTCTAGCGTCTTAAGGCTTCTAAAACACTGGTGGGAGTGCTGGATGTGGAAGATCACGAATGGCCTTCTGTGCTGAGGCTTGTGCCCTGTGGGGAAGATTTTATATTATAGAGAACAATAATAGAAGATTCTTTTATGCTAAAATTTCCACCTTGCTCTGATAATGATATTTCAGAAGATAATGACTACCTTTGTATGTCAGCCTGCCAGAAAATTCACTGGTAACTTAATTTCATTAAAACTATGATTTCATAGGGAGAGAATGGAAGAATGTTTAAGTAAGCAGGGCCAGCTAGAATTGCTGATTTACAGATCAGAGAGTGAGACGCCAGTCACTTGTGTGTGTGCGTGCTTGGTCAGTAAATTATATCTGACTCTTTGAGACCCCATGGATTGTAGCGCACCAGCTCCTCTGTCCATGGGATTTCCCAGGCAAGAATACTGGAGTGGGTTGCCATTTCCTTTTCTGGGAATCTTCCCAACCCAGGGAACAAACCACGTCTCTTGCGTCTCCTGCACTGCAGGCAGAGTCTTTACCACAGCACCACCTGGGAAGCCTGTGGTGACCATTGAAATATGATCTAATATGATAATGAAAGAGTCATATCCTTGGGCAATTTTTAAAAGGAAATCATGAAGAGGGCTTCAGGTGCAGAGCAGATGGGCTGTTCGTGTGCAGGAACCACTAGTAGGAACACTTTCTGTGAAAGGAATAGCATCATGGTTTAGATTTCCCAGAAGCAGACCCTGAGAGAAAATTTAGGTGCAAGTACTTTATTTGGGAAGTGATACCGGAGATATTTGGAAAGAAAATGAGGAAGTGAGAAAAGGTGGGAAGTTAGCTGATAAAGCTCTCTTGAGCATGCAGATCATGACTGTGGGTAACTAAAGCTTAATTCTGCTGGGGAACTCTGAGAGCCTGTGAGAAAGACACACCTCTGAGTTTTCCTCCCAAGGGACAGGGACCCTGGAATATTTATACACCAAGTCGCATCAGTCGCTGGTTGTCCTAGGGGCAGTGCGCCCCTGCACAGATGGGGAGCTGGAATCTGGTAGCCAGAGAAGCCGCCCACGAAGAGATGCAAGGGCCAGCAGTGCAGTCCAGCCAGTGTGCCCTGCATGACCAGGACGTGGCCACGTGGCTGGGTCACCCACAGCATTCTCTGCAAGTGGTCGGCTTCCTTCTGAGCCCTTTTCTCTCCCCCTTGTTAGAGCCCCAGCCTCTTCAGAACCATCCTGATTATCACCACCAACACCTTCAGTCCATTTTTATAATGAATGGCCACAATCTGTGGGTTTGGTAGGAAATCAGGCCTTTGTGTTGATTAGTCAAGAACACTTGCCAAATGTTTTCTATGTAGGACATCTATTTCTAAGCATTCATAAGAAGAAAAATCTCTTTGGATGAAAATCTCATTATATGCAAAATACAGAGCTAGATAAACCCAAAAGCAATATCCTTTAAATAAAAGCATACCCCAGATACTGTATGAAGGATATAGAGAGCTTGCTAGTATTGCTCTCCAAAGAATTTAAAATATTTTTCTACAGACATTAATCTGAGACAGAGGAAATAAGGAGAGTTTAGACTAAGAAGGAGCTATTTGGAGGGCTCGGCTGACAGTGAGCAGAGTGAAAAACATTTTACTTCACCTTTGTCTTTTTTGGGTCATTTCTTCTCCTATTTTCTTTCCCAATTCTTCTCATTAATATTAAAATGTTAAATTTTATTTTAACTGTATAAAATTATGCAGCTCTGACAACTTCACAGTATTACATAGATTCATATTAATTCTAAGTAGCCTCACTGACCCAAGAGGTTAAATGCGCTGCCTAGGATTACACAGTAAGTGGCTTGCTTCAAGATACTCTGATTCAAGTCCAGGATTCTTTTTTCGATGACGTTTGTCAACTGCAGATTCTCTTCCATGATATTTCATCTATGGTTGAGACTGAAGAAATTGTTGTCTAGAATTATTTAACTGACTTCTGGGTTCTGGTCTGAGTTTTGTCACTTTAATGAACCATATAACTTTTCCATTGTACAATGCCAACCTATTTATTGGTTGTGCTGGGTCTTGGTTGTGGCATTTGAATGCTTAGTTCAGGCATGTGGGATCTAGCTCCCTGATCAGGGATTGAACACAGATCCCGTGCATTAGGAGTGCAGATCTCAGCCACTAGAGCACCAAGGAAGTCCTGATTGCCAGTCTAGTTTCATGTCTAGGCTAAATAGTGATCAATTTTGTAAATTCTGGCATTTGAATATGATTAATTTTTCTCTAAAGACTAAGATATTAGTACCTAGATGTCATGTGCTTAGTACTCAACAAAAGTTAGGTTTTACTATAGATTTTCCTCAGATTATTATAATTACTATACTTCCCAACAAAGGTCCATCTAGTCAAAGCTATGGTTTTCCCAGTAGTCATGTGTGGATGTGAGAGTTGGACTGTGAAGAAAGCTGAGCGCCGAAGAATTGATGCTTCTGAACTGTGGTGTTGGAGAAGACTCTTGAGAATTCCTTGGACTGCAAGGAGATCCAACCAGTCCATCCTAAGGAAATCAGCCCTGAATATTCATTGGAAGGACTGATGTTGAAGCTGAAACTCCAATGTTTTGGCCACCTGATGCAAAGAATTGACTCATTTGAAAAGACCCTGATGCTGGGAAAGATTGAAGGCGGGAGAAGAAAGGGACAACAGAGGATGAGACGGTTGGATGGCATCACCGACTCAATGGACATGAGTTCAAGTAAACTCCAGGAGTTGGTGAGGGACAGGGAGGCCTGCGGTGCTGCAGTCCACGGGGTGGCAAAGAGTCGGACACAACTGAGCGATTGAACTGAACTGACTGATACTTCTCAAAAGGATTTCAAGTGTTCTCACTGCCAGTCTTGCTTCTGATAGCTAAAAGAAGAGAGAAAATCATTCTTCCTTCTTCCTTTGCAGTGCTTATCAAAACCCAGTGCTAATAATGTCAGCTGTCTGCCTGCAGGCCCACAGAACACTAGCAGACTGGAGATGGCCGTGGTGTATAATCTTTCTAGTTCCTTTCCTGAAAGGAAGAGGGAGTTGAGTTGACTTTTCATAACAAAGCAGCATCACATAGTCTGCCACCTAGAGCGAAAAGCCAACTCCACCCCCTCTTCCTTTATATTTCAAGGAATTTTTTAGGGGAAGAAAAACTACTAAAATCACCTAAAAGTAAGGACAATGTCATTACTAAAAGTTTTTAGACTGTGTTCCACTAACTATCTTGTAGTTAAAATTCTGTGCTCTGTTATTATTTGTGTGGGGTTCTGTCACCATGTTTATTATATTCAATTAAGTTCATTTGTTTTTAATTTGGGGAACTGCTTTTTTGTTTGCATTTTTTAAAAAATTATAAATCATTTATCCAATTTCAAAGTCAAAACTATATAACTAATTATAACCAGGTGAGTCTCACTTTTGTCCCTGTTCCTCTACCCTTTTGCCTCCCTCCTTTTACGTTTGTTTTAAAAATTTTTTTCTATGATTTATTTTTACAAATAAAGATGAGTATGTAGGCATGAACATATCCTATCTCTTTTTTCTTACATAAAATTAACACACTGTATCTATTGTGCTATACCTTACTTTTTCTCTTACCTTGTCCTGGAGATTACTCTGTATGTAATATGTCATTTTTCTTTGTTATTCATTGTATGTGGATGCTGTACATACTTTATTCAATTGTCCCCTGATGACAGACATTTGGATTCTTTACAATCTTTTGTTCTTGCAAATAATGATGCAATTCAAATGCCATACAACATATTTATATTTAGGACAGATTCCAGAAGTAGGGTTTCTGGGTCAAAGAGTAAATACATTTTTGCTAGTTACTGCTCGGTTTCCTTCCAGTGGCTTCCATTTTTGCATTACCAGCAACAGTGTGTGAGTTCATATAAAGTTGTTATAAAATATTGGCTATATTCCCTGTGCCGTACAATATATCCCCACAATTTATCTATTTTATATTGGGTAGTTTCTGCCTCTTAATCCCCCTCCCCCTTTTTTCTCCTCCCCCACCCTCCACTGGAGCCACCAGTCTGTTCTCTGTGTATGTGAGTCTATTTCTGCCTTGCTGTATTTGTTCATTCATTTTAGTTTTTAGATTTCACATATAAGTGAAAATACACAATATATGTCTTTTCCCATCTGACTTAATCCACTAAGCATAATACCCTCTAGGTCCATCCATGTTGTTGCTAATGTCAAAATTTAATTCTTTTTTATGGCTAAGTAATATTCCATTCCATTATGTATATGTATACCACATTCTCTCTATCCAGTCATGTTGGTGGACAAGAAAACTGGGCAGCAGTACTCATATCAGGCAAAGTAGACTTAAAAATCTATAACAAAAGACAAAGAAGGGCATTATATAATGATAAGCAAGTCAATCCAAGAAGAGGATATATCATTTGTAAACGTAAATGTATCTACTATAGAAACATCTAAATATATAAAGCAACTATTAACAGACATAGAGGAAGACATTGACAGTAATTTAATAATACAAGAGGACTTTAGTAGCCTACTTATATCAATGGACAGATTATCCAGTCAGGAAATCAATAAGGAAATAGTGGCTTTAAAAGACACATTAGATCAGATAGACTTAATAGATAGCCACAGAACACTCCATCAAGATCAGCAGAATACATATTCTTTTCAAGTGCACATGAAACTTTGTCCAAGATATATTACATGCTAAGCTACAAAATAAGTTTCAGTAAATTTCAAAAGATTGAAATTATTTCAAATATTTTTTCTTACCATAGCAGTATGCAACTAGAAGTTAATTTCAGGAATAAAAATGGAAAAACCACAAACACATGGAAACTAAAAATTTGCTACAAAAAAACCTAATGAGTTAATGAGAAAATCAAAGAGGAAATCAGAAAATATCTTGAGACAAATAGAAATACGACTTTTCAAAGTCTATGGGATGCAGCAGAAACAGTTCTAAGAGATGTTTTTAGTGATGTAGGCCTACCTTAAGAAACAAGAAAAATCTCAAGTAAACAGCCTAAACTTTCCATCTAAAGGAATTAGAAAAAAAACAAAGCCCAAAGTCAGCAAAAGGAAGGAAATAATAAAGATTAGAGAGGAAATAGAGACTAAAAAAAATAGTTAAAAAGATCAATGAAAGAAACTAAAAGTTGTTTTTTAGAAAGATATTTTTAAAACTGGTAAACCTTTAGCCAGACTCATTAAGAAAAAAAGAGAGTGAGACCGAATAAACAAAATTAGAAATAAAAGATGAGAAGTTACAACCGATGTCACAGAAATATAGTCACAAGTGAATACCACAGTTTTATGCCAAAAAATTGGGTAACCTAGAAGAAATGATTAATTGCTAGAAATGTACAGTCTTACAAGACTGAATTAGGAAGGAATAGAAAATCTAAATAGACCAATTCTTGATACTGAAATTGAATCAGTAATCAAAAATCTCCCAACAAATAAAACTTCAGGACCAGATGGCTTCACAGGGGAATTCTGCCAAACATTAAAAAAAGAGTTAATCCTTCTCAAAGTATTTCAAAAAATTAAAGAGGAGGAAATACTTTCTAGCTCATTCTACAAGGTCATCATTACTCTGTTAACAAAATCAGACAAAGACACTGCAAAATAAGAAAATTGAAGGCCATTAGAACTTAGTAACAACTGTTCCAAAGTGACATGAGAGTGAACTGCTCTGCTTAGAGTTTAGACTTTGCTTGTTTCCTTGGAAGGAAAGTTATGACCAACCTAGATAGCATATTAAAAAGCAGAGACATTACCAACAAAGGTCCATCTAGTCAAGGCTATGGTTTTTCCCGTGGTCGTGTATGGATGTGAGAGTTGGACTATAAAGAAAGCTAAGTGCCAAAGAATTGATGCTTTTGAACTGTGGTGTTGGAGAAGACTCTTGAGAGTCCCTTGGACAGAAAGGAGATCCAACCAGTCCATCCAAAGGAGATCAGTCCTGGGTGTTCATTGGAAGGACTGATGTTGAAGCTGAAACTCCAATACTTTGGCCACCTGATGCGAAGAGCTGACTAACTGGAAAAGACCCTGATGCTGGGAAAGATTGAGGGCAGGAGGAAAAGGGGACGACAGAGGATGAGATGGTTGGATGGCATCACTGACTCAACGGGCTTGGGTTTGGGTGGACTCTGGGAGCTGGTGATGGACAGGGAGGCCTGACATGCTGCAATTCATGGGGTCACAAAGAGTCAGACACAACTGAGCGACTGGACTCAACTAAGCTAAACTGTTTCCAACATACTGGGAGTTTCAGGGTAGAACTGAGCAAACCACGGATTTATGTGGAGTACTGAAGTTTTGCAAATTTCCTGAGTTTGGTATTCATTGGGTAACTTCACTGAAGTTTATTTTAAAGTAATTTCAAGAGTGTCACATTCATATTCATGCATAACTGCAAAAGCATATTACAAAGAAGTCTGTATTTTGTTTTTTAAACTATTTTCCCCTTGAATTGAAGATTCTATCCATTTAAAGACCTATACTTTATTGAATAACAGGATTTTGAGGGAAATGGTACAAGGAAAATACACATAGTTTCTAAGGTGCCTCTTGATTTCAGAATTATTGAAATGTAAAAATTCAGGCTTCTTAGAATCAAGGAAATAGTGTTCCACTGAGAATAGACAGATAATTATACTCTTTATTTTTAACCATGAAATACATAATAGTTTCCTATATTATACTTCATTTGTTTCTGGCTTGGTCTTCTTTGACCTACTTAGTCTCTGGGATGTATTTATAACACTCTTATTTTTCTAGGTCTGCTCTTCTACCTTTCTGACATATGTAGGTCCTTAAGAACTGAGTTTGTCTATTTTGTAGTATGAAAAAGTCAAACTTTATTGATGGCAATGAACACTTATTTTACATTTAGATATTAAAACTTAACATCCTATTTTAATAAATTTTAAAAATATGTCTGAGCGTGGCAAATTCTATGTAAAATATTTTTCACTCTAAAATTCCTGTAGTCCAAAATTGAAGCAAATAAGAAATTTTAACCTAATTTTGTGTCTGAAGTTTGAACAAGTCATATTGAGTCATCAGCGGAGTCGTCAAAGACCTCATATTTTGCCTTCTTTTAAGTCTTACTGACAGACAAACAGGAAAAATTCATTCATTATTTTTTACTCCCCAAACTTTTCCTGCATCTCATGTTTTTAAAAACAGCTTTATTGAGATATATTTCACATATCATAAAGTTACACTATTCAGATTTACAACTGAATGATTTTTGGTAAATTTACTGAGTGATGAGCCATCATAATAAATCAGCTTTAAATAATTTTCATCATATCAATAAAATCCTTTATGCCTTTACAGTCAATCTTCATTCCCCCTCCAGGCAACCACTATTCTACTTTCTGTCTTTATAGATAGATTTGCTTTTTTCCTACAATTTGTATAAAAGAATGATACAGTATTAGGTGATTTCTTGTGTCTGTCTTTTACTTAGCATTATGTTTTCAAGATTCTTCTATGTTTGAGCTCATGTCAGTTGTTCACTAAACAGTATTCTGTTGTATGAATATACTTCACTATTTACCAGTTGATGGATATTTAGATTGTTTCCAGGTTTGAGCTATTATGAATAGTGCTGCTATAAATATTTGCAGGCAGATCTTTGCATGAGCATATGCTTTCATTTCTCTTGGGTAGGTACCTAGGAATGGAATTGCTAAGTTGTATGGTAATTATTAATATATATTTATATTTTTTAGAAACTGCCAAACGTTTTCCCAAGTGACTTCTGCATCTCATTTTAGCACTTTATTGACTGACCATGGAAAAAGACCATGTTTCTGTCCTTCATTCATTCATAAAGCTCATTTTTTTTAAATTTCACTTGTGTTGAACACCTTAGCTTATTCAATAATTGGTGATATAACTGTAAACAACAAAATTATTTCCCTCAAGGTGCTCAGTCTGTTGGAGAAACAGAGGAATACCTTGATAACTAAATACAGAAAGAGAAGTATGGTAAGCAAAGCCCACTGTGGGGGTTGGGACACAAAGCGGAAGGCATTAGCTCCAAGCTTGGAGGAGCCAGGGAAAGTTTTGGAGAAGGTCACACCTAAGTTGATTCGTGGAGACATATCTAGGAAAGTGAGAGAGGAAGGGCCTTTTTAAGCCTAGGAACAGAAGGCACCCTGCCCTGCTTGCAGTCAGAACCCCTTTACCCAGATCAGTTTTACTTTTCTCTGTAGTAATTACTGCTCAGAGTGTGCTGTGTAATTTACGTGCTCATACATTGAGCGATTGTCTCTTTTCTCCTTGAAAGCAGATATCTCTGTCTGTTTTGCTCACTGATAAAGCCCAAATATTTGACACAGCGCCTGACACAAAAAAGGTACTCAGTAACTGTTCATTGAATAAATGAATGTATAACATGAACAGTTTTAATAAACATGTGTGTTTAATGCTGCTAATATACCAACTGCAGATGAAACTTCACTAAGTTGAACAAAATCAGAGTTGCTAGAAAAGGGGAAGGATGAATATGTGATTTTTAAGATTGTAGAGCATCCCATCACAAAGTGAAAAGCAGTGTCTTGTTTCAGAATGTAAGACTAAATCTGATAAGACAAGTTTGCACAGTGACCAAAAGAGAGTGTGATAGTTCTGGTAAGAGAACAAGATTTTTTTTTACATTAGAATCCATGGAGAAAATTGCAGGTACCAATGAAGAACTTTCAAGTAACTTCTCAGAAAGTTAGAAATGATTGAAGAGGAAGGATGCTATTTGAGAAAGTTAGTTCCGTTACTGCAGTAAGGAACAAGGGATCTGAGGGGGTGGGAGCAGGGAAAGGAGGAGAAAACTGTCATTCCTTAGGATTTTCCCTCTGTGATTGTCATTTTTGAGGCATTTTTTGCAAGTCAAATAAGCAAAGACAATGTTTGACATAGTTATCTGTGATTTTGAATACAGTTTGAACATAAAGTGAGAAATGCCTTTGCTCATAGAAGAAAAATTTACTGGGGAAATATTAAGGTATCTTTTACTCATTTTTATTTAGGCTCTTATTTGAAGGAATCTCAGCCATTTCAGTTTTGCCAGAAAGGAATCCACCAAAATGAATATTTACAGTTTTTCTCTTTCATATGTCTGTATTTAGTTTTTTGTTGATTGCTTTTTGTGTTGTTGTCATTTAAGGTGGCCTTCTTGTACTGATAGCAGATTATCTAGAGAGTAATAATGCTATAAATTGGGTATTAATTCTAATTCAGCTCAATAGAAGTATTTTTTCTGTGTTTTAATTTTTTCATTTACTTTTGGTTGAGTAAGGGGTAGGGGCACTAGAGAAAATGAAGCTATATAATTATGAAAGTGAAAAAGTAAAAGTGTTAGTTGCTCAGTCAAGTCTGACTCTGTGATACCATGGACTGTAGCTCTCCAGGGATTCTCCATGGGATTCTCCAGGCAAGCATACTGAAGTGGGTAGCCATTCCCTTCTCCAGAGAAGATAAAACTGTATAATTAATCATGGCATAATCATGAAAGGCCTTTTATACTCTTCTTAAACACTTAAGGAAATGGTAACCCACTCCAGTAATATTGCCTGGAAAATCCCATGGACGGAGGAGCCTGATAGGTTACAGTCCATGGGGTCTCAAAGAGCCAGACATGACTGAGCGACTTCACTTTAAACACTTAGACTTTCTCCAAGAGCAACTGGGAACCATGCAGGATTTTAATGAAAGAAGAGGTTTGTGGAATGATTTGCTGTGATTGTGATTTGGACACTAAATCAGAGGGAAAAACACAACTATGGAGAGGGATAATGGTTAATGGTTTAGAGGACTTCTGCAATAATGGTGGTCTGAAGGAGGTGTGTGTAATAGATGCTTTGAAGAGCTGTGGCAGACGCAGCAATGATACAGCTTAGTGGTTACGTGCACAGATGCTGAGAAGGAGATTGAAGTGTCAAAGATGTCATCCCATATTTCCTGTTTTTGGACAACTGGATAGAAAGTGACATCATTCACTTCAGAGGAGAACACAGGAGAAAGAGAAGCAGGCCTTTCATGGAGGGAGACGATGAGTTTGGTCTTGGATTTGTCACTCTCAAGGGGAGAATCTTAGTCAGTTTGTGCTACCACATAGCAAAATACCATAGTCTGCGTGGCTTAAACAACACTTATTTGTTCGTCAGAGTTCTGGAGGCTAGGAAGTCCAAGATCAAGTTCTAGTGGATTCCATATCAGATGAGAGGTTTCTTTCTGGTTGGAAGAGAGTTGCTTTCTTGCCGTATGTTCAGATGGAGGAGGCGTGGGGAGGAGTGGGAAAGCACTAGAGTCTTCATCTTTTTATAAGGGCACTAATTCCATCGGAGGGGTTTCACACTTATTACTTCATCTAAACCAAACTACTTCCCCAAGATCCTGCTTCGAATACCATCATGTTAGGGTTTAGGGCTTCAAAATTTGAATTTGAGATGTGGGGGAACACAAATATTGGGTCCATGATAGGGAGCCTATGGAATACTCATCGAATACATACATTAGGCAGTTGGATCTTGGGATGGGTGCCCTAGGATTGAAAGGAGTTTGCGGGTATAGGTTTTGGATATGTGTGTACAAATGTGGTTATACATGCTGCCATGGAAGTGAGTATGATCCCCTGTGGAGAGTTTTGGAATGAGAAGAGAGTGAGTTTGTACTTAGAAATCTGGGGCATAAGAAACAGAGGGGGAAAGAAGACCCTATGAAAGGAAGCAAGGAGCTGTTAAATGGGGAACAGGGGGAGGCTGCAGAAATGCACTGTCAGAAAAGAGACATTTCTTGAGGGAGGGAGTGGGCTGTAGTGTCAGTTTCCAGAGTTCAATTAAGTGAGGGCTAAAAAGGGTACACGGGATTTAGCAACATGAAAATCATTGCGGTTCTCGGTAACAACTCTTTCTGTGGACTAGTGGGTGTAGAAATCAATGAAGGTAGGAAATAGAAACAAATGGTGAATATAAATTGTTTTATTCTTTCCAAAGTAATTGCAGGAATTTACATTAAAATACCCTAGCCCAACATAGCATTTTTTAAATTGAGGTAAAATTCACATGAGACTGTTGTTTAGTTGCTAAGTCAGATCCAACTCTTTTCGACCCCATGGACGGGTGCCCACCAGGCTCCTCTGTCTGTGGAATTTTTCAGGCAAAAATACTGGAGTGGGTTGCCATTTCCTTCTCCAGAGGATCTTTCCAACCCAGGGACTGAACCCATATCTCCTGCATTGGCAGGTGGATTCTTTATCTCTGAGCCACCAAGGAAGTCTTCACATGAGATTATCCATTCTTTAATGAGTAATTCAGTGGTATTTAGTATCCTGACAATGTGCAGCCACTTCCTCTATCTAGTTCTAAAACATTGTCAACAACCCAAAGGAAAACTCACGCCCATTAAGCAGTTGCTCCCTATCCCCTCCTGCCCATGGCCCCTGACAACCACTAATCTGTCTTCTGTTTCTATGGATTTACCTATTTTGGCTATTTCATATAAATGAAATCATGCAATATATAGTGTTTTATGTCACTTCTTTTCCTTTGTATAATGTTCTCAAGGTTCATCCACATTAGAGTATTTATCAATACTTCCTTCTTTTTTTGTGACAGAATAATATTCCATTGTATGGACAGGCCACTATCTGTTCCTCTGTTGAAGGATACTTAGACTGTTTCCACTTTTTGACTATCATGAAATAATGCTGCTGTGAACACGCATGTATTTATTTGAGTACCTGTTTTCACTTCTTTCGGGGTATATAAGAGTGGAATTTCTGGAGCCTAATGTAATTTGTTTAAAACTCTAATTTTTAGTATGGGTGAGGGAGGGATGGGTTGGGAGTCTGGGATGGCAGATGCAAACTTTTATTATATAGGATGGATAAATGGCGAGATCCTACTGTATAGCACAGGGAACTATATTCATTATTCTGTGATGAACCATAGTAGAAAAGAATATATATAAATATATACACACACACACACACATATATATACATATACATATATACATACACATATATATACATATATATATATCTGAATCACTTAGCTATACAGTAGAAATGAGCACAATATTGTAAATAAATCAACTATACTTCAATTAAATAAATGAAAAATAATATACTTTTATATAATGCTGAGAGGCCGCAGAAAGCATTGTGCATTGTAGGGAAAGCTGAATCTCTTCAAATGCTTTACATTCTCTTTAGATAGGGTTGGTGAAACCATCATCCAGTGATTAAATAGCCATCCCAAAATAAATAAGCCAAATTGGAAAAACATACAGTTTTTAAAGAGGAAAGTGTCCTTTGAATTGAGTTTTGAGCTTTATAAGAAGAAAGATCTTCGAGTGAAGAGTCTGGTTAAGTTGGTGCATGTAGGAGAGAACAGAGGGAACAGACCTAAGACTGGAAGTTTTACAGTTTAATTTTTCTGAAGAAAGAGTGCAAGTTACACTCTAGTTGGTGATAAGGGAAAGAAGAACAGGTGCCAATATGAACTATGAGCACCCAAGGTGCTGAGCTAACAGCTAGCTGCCTTTAATTGTGTTTTCAAAACCAATTTTTATTTATCCTCTAATAACCGCTGACTCATTTATGTTTTGCTTTGTTTTTCTGGCCATGCTGTGTAGCATGTGGGGTCTTAGTTCTCCCACCCATGCCCTCTACGTTGGGAACTTGGAGTCTTAACTACTGGACGGCCAGGGATACGTTTAATGTTGTGAACTGTATTTCTTCATTCAGAGACATTAGTGTAGATGAAAGGTTTGAGTTCTATCTGTGACAAGCAATCTAGCCTCCTGTGGTTCAGTTAAATTTTATTCATAAAGGCTAAGAAATTTTTTAGAGGCAGAGCAATGATTACATTCCCTGTAAAATTTTTGGTATTTTTTAATCTTTTATCTTGAAATTTCATAGTTTTTATATAAAACTTTCATAATGAATCAGGTACAGTACAAAACTCACTAGATTTTGAATAATGGTTGGAATAAATTAGGTTAAGTTGCTGAGCTGCCTAACATCTTTTATTATTTGTTGAGAAGATTTTTAATATTTATATTTGAAACACTGACATGCACTTTTTAAAAAAACATTTTGTTTTGCATTGGGGTATAACTGATTAACAATGTTGTGATAGTTTCAGGTACGAAGCAGAGCAACTCAGCCATACATATACCTGTATCCATTCTCCTCTAAATGGAGTTTCAAAGTGGCATTCATTTTATTTCCTTAAAAGTATCATTTTTCTGTGCACTCTTTCCTTTATAGAAAGAACTCAAGGAATTGATTATGGAACTGAGATTTTCAAAGAGATGGCTCTGTGATTTAACCCTCTGGGAACTTACTAAACTTGAGAGAGAAAATAATGCTTGTTGAGTATCTGTTAAGTGTTTTATTTTTCTGAGCTTATTTAAATCCTATAACAACCAGTAAGTGGTGGATCCGTGATATGAACCTCAATTTTACTTAACTCCACAATCAGGCCTCTGTTCATCATGTAATAGGGCATGCTGTTAATGACTGTGCTTGTGATGCTAGTTAGGTTCTATCTTAGATACTTGCAGCTCGCTAGAGAATTGGGATGAGAAAGATGCTGAAGGTGGCCATGGGCTCAAGAGGAAGTGGAGCTCTGATCAGTTAGCTCTGCTGTTTTCTAGGAAGACAGACGAGAAGGGGTTGGGCAGGTCCTGCTTGTGCCACATGTTGGCTGTCCCAAAACTGTGTTATGTTACTTCTCAGAGAAGATTCTGGATGCTTTGTCAGAAGAATATTAATTTCTCTTATAAAATGTATGTCTGGGAGAAGTCCAATGCTGATTCAGAGAAGTATCTTTTGATCCTCCTCCATTTCACTTATTCTGTCTCTGTTCAACATATGAGCTCAATAAACGAACTGCTAGGATTGATGCATTTATTCCTATTTGTGGTGTGTGTTTATTTCAGGCAGAAAAAGCTGATGGATTTGTTAACCTGCCTGATTTCACTGTAGAGAAAGCATCTGAATGCAAGAAAAAGCAGTAAGTTGTCTATCATTTCCCACAAAATAATGGGGCCAGGATAACAGCCTTTTTATAAGTTCCTCAGGTGATATGGTGGTTTGGAAGTTCATGATGATGATATTCAAATGTCAAAAAATTTTTACTTAATGGTTTGGCACAGCAAACAGTAATAGAAGCTTTTAACCTCTTGTTTTCTGGAATTTCACTTTGTGAAGCAGATGGATTTTAAAACCCCATGGAGCCTTGGCAGGGCATGCTGCTAATGACCATGTCCATGATCCAATGAGAAACGAGCCACCATCCAGGACTGGCAGGGTGATCAGATGTCAAGGATGTGTTTTTGTAAAGAGAATGGCTAGTTAAATAGGACTCACAAGAGCAGCAGATATGATATGAGACCAGTTCCTTTTCTTAGTTCATGAAATTGTCAGTAGCATTCTGAAATTGAATTCTCTGAGTTGTCTTAGCCTTGGGGATTGCACCTTGATATACTTAAAGTCTAAGAGATTTGATAACCAACAGGAGCCAGAGTCTCCAGCCTAGACCAGCTCTCCAGACTCCCAGTCAAGTGCTCTTCCCATAACAGGATCTATCTTCATTTTGTATATGTGTCTTTTTTATCTTTTACTTATTCTTTGTTCTGCTTTTGACATCATTTCCTATTTTGTTAGAAAAGGGCAGTTCCCTATTGACCTGTGTTTCTAGTAGCAGCAACTGATTATTAAAAAAAAAACAATTAACCTGTTGTGAGCTTTAAGTCTGTGCCATTGTGATGTAGCTGCATCAGAAAGTACCTGGTGATACATGAGGTTGCCTCGATTCTTGTGGTTTTGACGAAACTGGTCATGTACAAAAACCCTGGTCCACACTGCAGGACTTCCTGTCTAAATGGTAAAGAGGAAATACTTTGTTATCATCAATGTTTTTATACTTTTCTTTTAAACTCAAAAATCTGCCTTGTATTTTTTCTTTACCAATAGAGGATAGCTTGGTTAATGTTTTTGATATGTTGTCACAGTGTAGAAATTTTATACTTAATTATTTTTCTATAAATGCAGTTATTGTATCTAAATTTAAGTACTGTGCTTGTTGGAGTTGATCTGGGTACTTTGAAGTTGCACATCTACCACTTTATATTTTAGTGTATTTTCTCTATAACAAACTGCAGTTGAAAATAAAAGAATATGTCCATATGTTTTAAGTAGATACTATTGATTAGTCAAGACCAAGTTCTGGTCTGAATGCCCTGACGTGATGAATTCACCCTCCGCTCCCTACATGTAATAGAGATTAGACAATAGATATTTAATGTAATTAAAAATTCTGCTCTTATAAATCAACAAAGAAATCAGATGAACTTACCATATATATATTTGACTGTTTTACTGTTGACTGCATTGTTGACTGTACTAATTTCTAACTTCTCACGTGTCTGTGCTTTTCCTCTTCCAAGTGCTTTTAAGATCAGTCATCCACAGATCAAGACCTTTTATTTCGCTGCTGAGAATGTGCAGGAAATGAACTTGTAAGTAGAGAAAAATCACTCGATATAATCTTTACAGATTATTTTGGTTAAGTGTCTGAATTTTAAGCGAATGTGCATATCAATTATTGTTTCATTTGTTTCTGCTGCTTTACAGCCCAAACTTCTTAGCGGTTATAAGGTCTTTCTGCTTTCTTTCCTAGTATTTGGAAGCATTTTGGAGCACTACACAGATCAAAATGGCTGTTTTAGGAAGAAGTAGTAAGGTTCTTCTAAGGGAAGAACTCAGACACTAGACTGAGAAAGGAATAGATAGAAGACACTGTAAGAAAATGTGAAAGTGAGAATTAGCATCACAGGGAGAAAAGCCTGAAAGAATTGTGTTCCAGGTCCCACAGCTTTCAGAATTCTACATGGAAACTCTCTGCAGGATGTCATATGTGCTGTGTGACTATCCTGGTGACTCATGTTTATCGTCTCTCCATGTTCTATCCTGAACATTTTGCAGCACGTCTTTGTTCAGAGTACCTCTAATGTAAAAATGTATATCACTAACTTCATTTCCTGTTTGCTCGGGTTAAGTAAGTGGAATATCCTGGTAGAGCACTGCCTGCCTTGCAACATCCCCTGCTGGCTTAGATTACAGTGTGATCCCAATGGGTCTTATTTGAATGAAACTATATATATTTGAGGTGCTTGTGGCATTGGAGGGTGTTCTGTTTAATTAAGTCCTATTCTCAGAATTGTCAATGTTTCATTGCTTTCAGTTAATTAATTAAAAATATGTATATGGATTATCTATGATGTATTCCCTTGTAATGGATCCTGGGCATTAAAAATGAAGAATACAGATTTAATATCTCCATTCATAGCACTTATTGTTTAACCTATTTATATTTTTGTATCTAATTATATCTATTAATTTAGACATAATGACTTTATCCATTTGCTCTGTGTAATTTCTTTTTTGCTTGTTGCTCAAGAAGCTTACAGAAAAAAACTACTTTTCACTAAGCATGCATGAGCAACATACACGCATGCACACATACACGCGCAAACACGCACACACACACACGTACACACACACACAGCACCTTACTTTGTATCCTCACAGAAGCCCTTTGTCACTAGAATCATTCTCATCTGTTCCCTACATTTACCTTCCCATTACAAACCTTCAAATGAGGGCAGAATGGCTTTTTAGCACAAAGTTAGGAAACCCTGTGTTAGAAATAACAGAGCAGAGCATTGACAATCGAGTCTTCCAAACAAGTCTTTATTTCCTTGGACAAAGGGAGAAATAGTTTCTATCCTCTTGATTTTAGCTTTTCCCTCTGGCTTTCTCAAGCATCTGAGAAAAACAGGAGCAATGTACAGAAGGAGGATGAGATGGTTAGATAGCATCACTGACTCAATGGACATGAGTTTGAGCAAACTCCGAGAGATAGCACAGCACAGGGAAACCTGCCGTGCTATAGCCCGGGGTCACAAAAAGTCAGGTAGAACTCAGAAGACTGAACAACAGCACAGAAGGAGAAGATGAAAAACTTGACAGTCAAAGTTCTTTATTTCTCCTTTCATTTGCGTTGCTAACTCTAAATCCTATTGATTAGCAAAGTCTCAGTTCAGTTCAGTTGCTCAGTCACGTCCAACTCTTTGCGACGCCATGGACTGCAACACGGCAGGCCTCCCTGTCCATCACCAACTCCCGGAGTTTACTGAAACTCATGTCCATTGAGTCGGTGATGCCATCCAACCATCTCATCCTCTGTCATCCCCTTCTCCTCTCACCTTCAATCTTTCCTAGCATCAGGGTCTTTTCAAATGAGTCAGTTCTTCACAGCAGGTGGCCAAAGTGTTAGAGTTGCAGCTTCAGCATCAGTCCTTCCAGTGAACACTCAGGACTGATTTCCTTTAGGATGGATTGCATTCTTTCTGGAGTTATTTCTCCACTGATCTCCAGTAGCATATTGGGCACCTACTGACCTGGGGAGTTCATCTTTCAGTGTCCTATCTTTTTGCTTTTTCATACAGTTCATGGGGTTCTCAAGGCAAGAATACTGAAGTAGTTTGCCATTCCCTTCTCCAGTGGACCACGTTTTGTCAGAACTCTCCACCATGACCCGTCCATCTTGGGTGGACCTACCATGGCTCATAGTTTCATTGAATTGGATAAGGTTGTGGTCTATGTGATCAGATTGGTTAGTTTTCTGTGACTGTGGTTTTCAGTCTGTCTGCCCTCTGATGGCGAAGGATAAGAGGTTTATGGAAGCTTCCTCATGGGAGAGTAGCAAGGTCTAGATGTGTGGAAAACTTAATGTCTTGTCCAGAGACTGTCAGTCTGGAGCCGAACCATACATCAGTCCCAAGTGGTCCTTTCTAAGGTGTGTGTGTGTGTATGTGTGTGTGTTAGTTGCTCAGTCTTGTCTGACTCTTTGTGACCCCATGGACTGTAACCTGCCAGGCTTCTCTGCCCACGGAATTCTCCAGTCAAGGATACTGAAGTGGGTAGCCATTTCCTTCTCCAGTGAATCTTTCTGACTCAGGGATCAAACCCAGGTCTCTTGCATTGCAGTTGGACTCCTTACCTTCTGGGCTATGAGGGAAACCCTTTTAAAGCTTTACTGGTGGTGAAATAGAGCTGCCCATCAGCCTCCTCTCCCCAGCCCTGTAGGCTCCTGCCAGTACCTAGCTTTTCCCATGAACTTCCTGTATCTCCAGCCTTCTTCCGGTCTGTATCCTTTCTGTTCATCCCAGGGCTGGTTCTTTCAAAGTAGTTCTATTCAGTCCAACATGGGGAGAGTAAGACTGACTACCAGGAAAACAATGACTACAAAGTCTTTTGTTACCTAGGGAATTTATCTAGCTACATGGTGAAACACAGTTTAAACCAGTAAAAGTGTGAGATCCTTACAAGATTATCTGAAACTCCTCTATTTCAGGCAAATTTGCTCTCTCAATCACACATCAGAGTTATTTAGCTCTTGCTGACCCACTACTCCAGTTTTGCTTACATATCTGGTCCATTCATCTTCCCTTTGCAGTGATCTGTCTAATGGTGAATACAGTTATATGAGCATTAGCTACACACTCTGTCTATTTGACTATTAAGTCTAAGCCTTTCACAGTTATCAAAGCCAAAGTCTTAGGGCCTTTCTATGGTGTGAAGATCTGTGTTACTTGAGATTATTTTAGCATTTATCTTTCCAGCTTACAAATAAGATTATAAATTGAAATTTGAGTGTGAGGTGTCCTGGCCTCATATTTTTGAATCTCTCGGTGACCTTTATACACAAAAATTGTCTTTCTGGCCACTCATAAATAAATGGCTCATTTTGTCTATGCCTGAATGTATCATAATTTTTCATTTATAATATCATTATTAAGCTTTATTTGGAGAAGGCAATGGCACCCCACTCCGGTACTCTTGCCTGGAAAATCCCATGGATGGAGGAGCCTGGTAGACTGCAGGCCCTGGGTTCACTATGAGTCAGACACAACTAAGCGACTTCACTTTCACTTTTCACTTTCACGCATTGGAGAAGGAAATGGCAACCCACTCCAGTGTTCCTGCCTGGAGAATCCCAGGGACGGGGGAGCCTGATGGGCTGCTGTCTATGGGGTCGCACAGAGTCAGACACGACTGAAGTGACTTAGCAGCAGCAGCAAGCTTTATTAGTCTGAAGATGATTTTTTCTAGTAGCTAACAATGCAGAATCCCTTTGGGATTGCTGGTTAACCTCCTCCTTCTCCCGCAAGACTAGGCAGAGGATGTTTAAAGATTTGCTTTTCAGTAGCCACCAAAGAACTTCCTTTCTTACTGATGAGGCGTGTTGGAGCCAGGACATAATGCCTCTGGGTATCAGTGAGACACAGAGGTGCTGGGGAAAAAGGGAGTGGCATTCGGAGAGACAGGGCCTGTTTTAGAAGTTCCCCTCCTTGAGAAACTGCCTTTTTGGGTGGTGACGTTTCTCATGAAGGAAAAGGTAAATAAGTTTAAGAAACACTGTGTGTTCTGCAAGGACCCTCAATTTACAAGTGCAGGGGTGAGTAATTAGGGTAATGTAAAAGCTGGTTTCTAAACAAAGGCTGGTGGTAGCTGCCTTTCTCAGGCGGTGTTTGTGGGAAGAATGTTCTCATTTTATGCATCAATTTCTTAACACTTGTGCTTCTTCAACGCACACATTCACAGCAAGTTAACATACAACAAACTCCCAGGAAACATCTGTCGTCTTCTTTTATATAAATATAAGTCTTTTTGCATCTATCTTTTAGCTACAAATAGAAAGTTTTCTACTGCCTAGATGTTTTTTTAAAAAAGTTCTTAGCAAAGAAGGTACTCTGAGCCTATGGGTTCTAGAAAGAAAACAAACAAGATTCTGAACAATTACGAGTTTTCCCAGCAAGTAACTGATAGTGTCAATTAAAGGGAGAAGAGTTTTGAGTGAGGCCTAAAAGGAATCTTTTCTTTACTGTCAGTATTCTTCTATTCTGCTCATTTCTGGAAAGGAACTTAGGAATGTCTTTTCTTGATTCAGGCATTCTCAATTCATCTGTTTTTTTTTTTTTTTTTGCATTGATATGTTAAAAAAAGAATTTTGTCTTTTTCACTCTGAGATGCTTTTTTGGGGGGGAGGGGAGAGTCAAATGCAATTATAAAATTATGAAATCCGGAATAAACTAGGGATTAGTTAGCTGTTAAATTCATTGTGCTTTGCCTGGTCAGTTTTTAAAAATGTATTTTTAAGCGTTTTGCTTGAGTAATGTGTAAAATACATTCTTGTAAAAAAAATCTTGTAATATAGAAGTATGTAAAATGAAAAACCTCCCATTCCCCCAACTTTACTTCCCAATCTAACTTCTTTCCCTAAAATTAAGCCACTTTTCACAATATGACTATATCCTCTCTGATGCTTTGCCCTGCAAATCAAGTCACGCACATAGTTTTAGAAGCACATTGATGACATGAATACAGTACTATGTATAAGGTAGGTAACTATTGAGAACCTACTGTATCGTACAGGGAACTCTATTCAGTGATCTCTGGTGACCTAAATGGGAAGGAAATACAAAAAAGAGGGGACATGTGTTTGTATAGCTGATTCACTTTGCTATACAGCAGAAACCAACACAGCATTGTGGAGCAATTACAATGAAAATTAATTCAAAAAGGAAGCACATTGAATCAGGATAAACACTTCGTTTTGTATTTGCCTTTTTTCTTCACAGTGTGTTAGGATTTTTCCAGGTCATGATAAGGCTCCCTCACCCAACCGCAGTCTTTTTATTAGTTTCTAACATGGTGCTGATGGAATTCGTACCATACTTCATCCAGTTTTCTGTTAATGGACAATTCTATTGTATCAAATTTTTTTGTCATTGCAAGCCCATCGAATTAATATTTTTCCACATTTCTTATATACATGAAAATGTGTTTTGAAGGATAGATATTTAACATTAGAATTGTTTGGTGAAGGGGAATGAATATTTATATTTTGAATTCAGTTCAGTTCAGCAGTCAATCAGTCGTATCCGACTCTTTGCCACCCCAAGCCTCCCTGTCCACCAACTCCCGGAGTTCACTCAAACTCATGTCCATCGAGTTGGTGATGCCATCCAGCCATCTCATCCTCTGTCATCCCCTTCTTTTCCCAGTCCCTCCCAGCATCAGGGTCTTTTCAATGAGTCGACTCTTCCCATGAGGTGGCCAGAGTACTGGAGTTTCAGCCTCAGCATCAGTCCTTCCAATGAACAGCCAGGACTGATCTCCTTCAGAATGGACTGGTTGGATCTCCTTGCAGTCCAAGGGACTCTCAAGAGTCTTCTCCAACACCACAGTTCAAAAGCATCAATTCTTTGGCACTCAGCTTTCTTCACAGTCCAACTCTCATATCCATACATGACCACTGGAAAAACCATAGCCTTGACTAGACGGACCTTTGTTGGCAAAATAATGTCTCTGCTTTTCAATATGCTATCTAGGTTGGTCATAACTTTTCTTCCAAGGAGTAAGTGTCTTTTAATTTCATGGCTGCAGTCACCATCTACAGTGATTTTGGAGCCCCCCAAAATTAAGTCTGACACTGTTTCCACTGTTTCCCCATCTATTTCCCATGAAGTGATGGGACCAGATGCCATGATCTTAGTTTCCTGAATGTTGAGCTTTAAGCCAACTTTTTCACTCTCCTCTTTCACTTTCATCAAGAGGCTTTTTAGTTCCTCTTCATTTTCTTCCATAAGGGTGGTGTCATCTGCATATCTGAGGTGATTGATATTTCTCCTGGCAATCTTGATTCCAGCTTGTGCTTCCTCCAGCCCAGCATTTCTCATGATGTACTCTGCATATAAGTTAAATAAGCAGAATGATAATATACAGCCTTGATGTACTCCTTTTCCTATTTGGAACCAGTCTGTTGTTCCATGTCCAGTTCTAACTGTTGCTTCCTGACCTGCATATAGGTTTCTTAAGAGGCAGGTCAGGTAGTATCATCAAATTAACTGCTTGATATTGACTGTACCAGTTTTTCAGGGTCAACTCAACAAAGGATGAGACTGTTTATCTTGAAATCTAGAAATTAGCAATATTTTAAAATTTTCCCAGTCTCATGGTGAACAATATTTGCTTGTGCTTGAATATGCATTTTCTAAAATATTATTGAGGCTGAGAATTTTCCCTTATATTTATTAGCCATTTGTAGCTTTTTGTCATTTTCCATTTCTTTGTTTTGTTTATTTTGCGGTAGAGTCTTGATGAACATTTTTCAGTTCCTCTGGCATGATCTGGGCTTGAGTCTTAGTCTAGTTTTAAGTGGCCGCTAGAGACACGTGTTTATCATGATACAAAAGGGGACTTCCTAAATGAGGCTGAAACTCATCTTGCTTCTTATAGAAAGTTCTATTTTATTTTTAAAATAAAACGTACTTTGTATTTCCTATTAAAAATTTTTCTAGACCATGGCAGATTGAGGGCTGGGTAAAGATTCCTAATTTGTTGACAATTGCAGATTTGGGAATATGCAGTGTTTATGCTTTGGTGGGGGTGTAGCTGGATAGTTTATGATGCATTATTGGACTAGCAAAAATGAAACATTAAGTGAGTCAATAAGTTCATAGCATTATTATCATCATTTTCTTGATAGTTGACTTAGGCTACTTATGTTTCAAAAAAAGATTAATATGTATTATGGAATATGTTTTTAAAATAGAGAAAAGTAGAAAGAAATGGGAAATAGGTCATTTAGATTATCACTGTCCCAAAATAATATTTTTCCCTTAAATAGGTTATATCAGTTCAGTTCAGTCACTCAGTCATGTCCTACTCTTTGCGACCCCATGGATCGCAGCACGCCAGGCCTCCCTGTCCATCACCAACTCTGGAAGTTCACTCAAACTCATGTCCATCGAGGCGGTGATGCTATCCAGCCATCTCATCCTCTGTCATCCCCTTCTCCTCCTGCCCCCAATCCCTCCCAGCATCAGAGTCTTTTCCAATGAGTCAGTTCTTCACATGAGGTGGCCAAAGTATTGGAGTTTCAGCTTTAGCATCAGTCCTTCCAATGAACAGCCAGGACTGATCTCCTTTAGAATGGACTGGTTGGATCTCCTTGCAGTCCAAATAGGTTATATAGCCAGGAACATATGAAATAGATGCATTTTATGTCTTTTAAAAATTTGTATATTAAAATAAATTTCTAACTGAACCCTTGGCCTGAAGTCATAAGCCACATTTGCATTCCCTCAGGTTTGTCTAGTTCTATTTTTATCATGGATGTGTAGTTGAAATTCATTGCCAATAAAATGGTAAGTCAATGGAAGATGAGACATTGTCAATTTTACCTTATATAAAATTTTTCAAGAAATTGAAATTTTCCCCAGCTAAGGAATAACTGTGAAACTCTGGCCAGATCTTTTTCCTTATTGATATAAAGATCATGGTTTACAAATAGATCATCATCACTTTTTGTGAAGTAAGCTTACATTTTAAGAATTAAAGAGATAGAACTTTAAAGGTCAAGTTATGAAATTCATTTTGATGGTTGTGAAAGAATTTCAAATATGCAATTACAAAACGTATATTTGTTTGTATATTTAGAATATCTAATGTAGTTACCCACTTTAACTAGCTTTATAATAGGCCACCTCATTTTTTATCCTCATTTCATATCATATTGCTTACGATATGGACCGAAGTGTGAAACCAGTGGTCTTAGGATTCCATAACACATGTTTAGGCTGTTTCTGAAAACATTTATACTGATAGAGCACTATGACTTAATTTCGTTATAAAGTCTGATGCAAGACCTTCCTCTAGGGTCTAGGGTAAGGGTGAATAGGTGAGGGACCAATCTCCCTGGTCAAACGTCTACTTTCTATTTGAATTTTAGGTGGATAAACAAATTGGGATTAGCTGAAATCCATCCTGAATCCACTTCAAAGGATGAAGGTATGTTCTATTTTCAATTTCTGAAACTTTAGCAAGCATCTGAGAATAGGGTGAAAATACAATGTCAAGTTCTATGTAGAGCCTTGTTCTAATGAAACATACTTTGTTATTTAAAATTATCTGAAAATATATAGAGACAGACATAATCATACTGGCTCACCAACATGGAATAGAGCCTCCCAGGCTGGCTAAGAATGCTTTTCACACTTCACCCACACATTAGCAGCTGTAGGCTTCATGGAGATCGTAGTCAATTGCCAATGCAAATGTTTTATTGCCCCACTTACTGAATTCTTACTCATCAGTGTGATCTCATCGTGATCTCTAGGCAGATAACTTTCAGCCCACTGTTTCCTCTCTGATATTTTAGTATTTTCACCAGGTGTGTGCCAAGACTAATTACCCTAAGTTTGCACCAGGAGCCTGAATGTCAGACTGGGACAAAGGCCATCTTTTAAGCTTAGTCTATAGCTTTCAGTGTTCAAAAGCTCCAGGGGTCTAATTCTTAGTGATGCAGTTGCTCCTTAATATTGAGAAGAAAGATGTCTTTATGTGTCTGGATCACAGAGCTGACACTATTTCTGAAATGCTCAGACCACATAAAACTCGGGAGTTAGAAGTAGGGAGTTATTTCTTTGGAGAGCAAAATCATAAAATCTTAAATTTAGAAATGGAAAAGTGACAGCTTGTTTTAGAATAAAGAAGTATAATATGATACTGTGAAATCAGTGTCCTAACCATCTCCTTGGTCCCCTTTTCTACAAAATAAATTCTCATGGAATATTTAAAGTATTTTATAGATTGTGAGCACAAAAATAACTACACAAAACCCTCCTCCTTATCCTGTTATGTAAGGCCTTCTGTGATACGGCATCAAGCAAACTTTCAGCTTTGTTTTCCATCCTGTCCCTTAGGGAACTCGGAATACTTGGCGCCTGGGACTCACATTACTCTGTGCATCATTGATGGTTTACTTATCCTGCCATTTTCAGCTCATTAAGATTTCTATGCTCAAAGTTAATCACTGCTGATTTTATACTCCCCTAGTGTATGACTCACGGCTCTTTTGAGGAATTAGTTTTATTTTCCCTGAGCTATGATTAGACTTCTTTCTGCCTAGTGGACACTCTTTGAGGGCAGAAACCCTAACAGAGACAAACTCTTATGTATCAGGTAGCCCAGTAGATGAGGACTTTCTGAATTGGATTGGAATTGCAATAGCCAGATGGAGAAGAACCTCTGCTCATGCATTATGGAATGAGTGATGACAGGGTTGAAACATTCAGCATTTTCCTTTTTGTTCTAGAATGCTACAGTGAGAGTGAACAGGAAGATCCTGAAATAGCGGTCCAGACGCCACCCCTTCATCACTCTGCAGAGAGTCTCTCTCCTTCGGTAGGTACCAAATTAGCCTGTTGCTCATCGATCAAACGTGTGAATGTCATTCCTTCCAACTGGGTAGAAACTACCTTGACTGATACATTTTTAGAGCAGGCTAAATAAAGGTATTGCCAAAAAGCAAGTGCAATTCCCAGGGTGCCATAGCAACCCATTGGTATGACAAATTTGGTGCATTTGTTTGTGACCCACAAATGTATTATGCCCAGAGGATTCATGCTAATGCAGAGGGCTTCTAGGTAATAGGCCGATGCTTGCAAAGATTTATTTTATAACATTTATTTATACCCTACTTGTTCTCAGAAAGAATTGAAAATGCCTTTCCTAGGTGCAGGCCGTGTAGTGATATAAAATGAATGTAAAGGAGGTGAAGGCAAGACCATGAAGAGAAATTTAGAATCAGAAAGAGAGCTGGAAGCCAAGAGTGGGGTTAGCGCAGTAACTCTGCCTATAGAATGATTTGGTATGTTCCCTAGAGAGCAGTCCAAAACTTTGGAAGCATCCAGTGTAAGTTCAGGTTATTGATGGACATTAAGACTATGAACGTGAAAGTGTTAGTCACTCAGTCATGCCTGACTCTTTGAGACCCCATGGACTGTAGCCCACCAGGCTCCTCTGTCCATAGAATTCTCCAGGCAAGAATACTGGAGTGGGTTGCCATTTCCTTCTCCAGGGGATCTTCTGACCCAGGGATGGAACCCACATCTCTTAAGTCTCCAACCTTGGCAGGGGGATTCTTTACCACTAGCACCACCTGGGAAGCCCCCTATAGCTTTATAGTACATGCCTTTTCCATAGCACCATGACACTCGTCCATCCATAGACCCCAGTAAGTATAAGTTCTCATAGGTTACAGCATCTCCTTTGCCAACCAAAACTCTTCTGCCAGAATTTTATATTTTGTGGGATAAGGTTTTTAATTTTTATTTGCATTTTGCTAGTTCCTGAGTTAAAGGTGTTAATATCATTTAAATAATGAGCTCTACTGCTTTTATCTGCTGTCAGCGGAGAATTATGGTCGCCTTTCTAATGTATTTGGCTAGCAGTCAAGACCAGAAATAAATGTTTGTTGAATGAATGTTTATTTAAAATTTCTATTAAATAGGATTAGCCAAAGTTAAGCAAGATATAAATAAAATTAAATGTTGACTATGATAAAATGTAGACCAATTTTTGAACTAGACGTACAATATAGCCTTTCTTAATATATTCTTAGCTTTCCCTTGATGTAGACTGAATCCTCTTCTAAAGTCAGCCTTGTTGGCTTAATGGAGAAGCTTATATTTTTGTTTAGTTTCTTTTCGTCTTTGTCTCTTTCTCTCTGTGTCTCTCCTCTATCTCTTATGAATTATTTTAGTTCTAAAATATTGTGATTTTAAGTTTTATAAATGGCAAACTATATCACAGATTCAGTTCAGTTCAGATGCTCAGTTGTGTCCGACTCTTTGTGATCCCGTGGACTGCAGTGCACCAGGCCTCCCTGTCCATCACCAACTCCTGGGGTTTACTTAAACTCATGTCCATGGAGTCGGTGATGCCATCCAACCATCTCATCCTCTGCTATCCCCTTCTCCTGCCTTCAATCTTTCCCAGCATCAGGGTCTTTTCAAATGAGTCAGCTCTTTGCATCAGGTGGCCAAAGTGTTGGAGTTTACAAAGAGCTTTTTAAGGGATCTAGAACTCTACGTGGTGAATGTAAAAGCAACCACATTGCCATCTTAGATGAAGGGTCAGTTGCATTGTATGGTGATTCATTGTTGTTGTTCAGTCGCTCAGTCATGCCTGACTCTTTGCGACCCCATGGACTGCAGCACGCCAGGCTTCCCTGCCCTTCACCATCTCCCAGACTTTGCTCAAATTCATGTCCATTCAGTCGGTGATGCTATCTGACGTTCTCTTCCTCTGCTGCCCCCTTCTCCTTTTGCCTTCAGTCTTTCCCAGCATCAGGGTCTTTTCCACTGAGTTGGCTCTTCTCGTCAGGTAGCCAAAGTATTGGAGCTTCACCTTCGGCATCAGTCCTTCCAGTGAATATTCAGGGTTGATTTCCTTTAAGATTGACTGATTTGACCTCTTTGCTGTCCAAGTACTATTTAGGTAGTGGTTCTCAATAAATATTAAATGAATGAGTAAGCATACGCATGATAAAGTCACTTCAGTCATGTCCGACTCTTTGCAACCCTACGGACTGTAGCCCACCAGGCTTCTCTGTTCATGCAATTCTCCAGGCAAAGACACTGGAGTGGACTGACATGCCCTCCTCCAGGGAATCTTCCCAACCCAGGGACCAAACTCTAGTATCTGACAACTCCTGCATTGGCAGGTGGGTTCTTTACCACTGAGCCACCTGGGAAGCCTGAATAAGCATTTAAGCAGGATCAAGTTACCAGACAACACTTTTTAAAAATTAAACTTGGAAAATATTTGTAACAAATTTTTAATAATCTTTGAGCTTTTAAATCACTTTATAGCATATAAAATTAATGAGTCTGAAATATAATGAGGTCAGTTCCTTTTTTGCTGTTTTGTGGGTTTCAAAAAATCATGGGTGGTGATTTTCACAAAGGATCTTCCAAAGTGAAACCTACAGAGTCCCATCTATCTTAAGCCTGCCAAAAAGCTTTCCATTTTTAATTTCTCTGTAAATAAATGGATGTCTTTTCCATTATCCATCCTGTGGGGCCTCCTCAAGAAGAATAAACATGAATAGAAATCTCTCATTTACTCAAAGACCCTGTAATATTCCTTATGCTCTTTGTGAAATGTGGTTTCACCCATGAGAAGCATAGGTCCAAACTGGTCTGGTGCTGAAATCTTACTATTTATAGAAATCAAAGTGATTGAACATAGAATTAAAATTTTAATTCAGGATTTTATCATTTTTGAAATAATTTTCTAGAATAGTATTTATTTTATACTCATGAATTCATTATTCCAAAATAAAAGTTCATTACCCCAAAATTAAAAAAAAAACAACAACAACAAGAACTTGGGAAAGATTTGGGTGTTTGGGAGTTTGGTTTTATTTTGTCTTCTTTACTTGTCTAGGCTTAGATAGCTCAGTCATGGCTAGCCTATGCCAGATTCAGCCAAAACAATATTTGCTCCTGCTCTGTACAAACGTTACCATAATTTTTAAAATTTCATCTGTTTAAATAAAAAGCTTAAGTGTTATTTTAACCAAGTGTCTAGCATGTCTGCTTTTCAGAAACAAGAGAAAACAAAAACAAAATCTGCCTGGGATATATGTGAGCAGCAGCAACACATTCTGTTTCTAAGGAACATAAAATCTAACTGTTCAACATTTATCTATTTCTAATACATTCCTTCAGAAAAATAATGTTAGCCTTAGTGGTCTTCCAGACAATGCTTAACTTAGAACTTTAAGGAATAACATTTGATTGACATTTGGAATAACATTCTAAACACTGCTCCCATTTCAGTGACCTAACTTAGTGGTCTCACATCCATCCTTTCATCTATTTGTATTGAAACAAGCATTCCCTGGGCTCCTACTATAATATTAGGTAAGACTATGATCATATAAGCTCAGCATTAAGAAAACTAAGATCATGGGATCCCATCCCATCACTTCATGGCAGATAGAAGGGGAAAAAGTGGAAGGAGTGACAGTTTATTTTCTTGGGCTCTAAAACCACTGCAGACGGTGACTGCAGCCATGCAATTAAAAGGTGCTTGCTCCTTGGAAGGAAACCCATGACGAATCTAGACAGCACATTAAAAAGTGCAGGCGTTACTTTGCTGACCATTAAGGACTTTGATGTTTTGAGTTCCTCAGCCTTTGGGCATTTTGAGCAGAGAAGTGATGTGATCAATGTGCATTTTGAAAGGACCACTCAGGCTGCCATGTAGGAGTGACCTGTGACATAGGGAGAAAGTCCAGAAGCAAAGAAATCTAAGGAAAAGTGTGCAGTCATCTAGTGTGAGAAGTGAGGATTGGGGTCAGGGTGTAGTTGAGAGATAGAATGGTTGGATTTTGAACATAGTTCGAAGACCAATTGGTGGATCAGATATGAGAGAAACTGAGAAGATATTATCATCCCAGATTTAAGCAGCTCATGGAAATTATTTTAGCATCATAGTCCTTATATTTTAACGCTTTTCAGAAGTACAGTTCCTTTATATCCAAAAGATGGGGGGGGGGAATCAACTAAAACAAATCAAAGAAGCAATAAGTAGAAACAAACTCTGCACATCGTGGCTCATTGGCCAGTGGCAGAGGAAGAGGTCAGAGATTAAACACAAAAAGGGTAAAAACAGTTCTCAAAATTCAAATTTAATCTTACTAGGATAGCTCTTGCACAATTGTTTACTAAAGGACACAATCTTTCATTACGTGCACTATATATAATAATAGAAATGTTTGTACGGGAGATAGTATGGATGAAAAAAATGTGGATTTAAAATTATTTGTGCATTACTTTTGTATTTTCATATACTTTGACTAATGTTTCTTAAGATTTATATGCTGACTCAGTCCTTTCTAATTATAGGCTTTGGGTGGCCATTTTAAACTCTTTTTTGCCATGTCATGCTTGTGCTTTAAAAACAATTCAAAGGAAAGAATTTTAGAGCTAATCAGCTTTTTAACTAAGCTTCTTCAGTGATTAAAAGTGTCTTATACAGAAAATGGGGAAAACCAGTATTGATTATTTTATTTAATAATGCACGTAGTTTCCTCATGAAAACTAAGATTTTTAAAATGTCCTGTATTTTCTCATTAAAAAATAGCATTTTAAAACCCAATTGTTCTCTAATAAGTGAAACAGCATACAATTATTAATTAATAATAAATAAAATAATTTTGTTTGAGATAATGAAGACATTTGTGGGACTATTGGCATTGCAACCAATAATTCTGGATCCTGGGATTAGGCACTTTACAGAGAATCTCAGGGTACTCCTGAATCTCAGGGTGTTCCTGAGTAAGAGACTGAACTTCTCTGGGCGCTTCTCTTACACATAGCTGGCTGTCTAGACCAGTCTTTGTAGCGTTAGTTTATTTGTTGTTGTTTGGTCGCTAAGTCATGTCTGACTCTTTTGTGAATGTATGGATTATAGCCTGCCAGGCTCTTTTGTCCATGAGATTTCCCAGACAAGAATACTGGAGTGGTTGCCATTTCCTTCTCCAGCGGTCTTCCCAACCCAGGGATTGAACCGCATCTTTTGAGTTTCCTGCATTGACAGGTGAATTTTTTACTGCTGAGCCAGCTGGGCAGCCCTTTTAGTTTATTACCAACTACTAATTTATTCATGTCAGGCACCAATGCAAAAAAATGGAGATGCAAAAATGATTAAAAACAGCCTTCTCTCAAGTAACTCACCAAAAAAAAGGACAAGTTGTTCAACAATTACAGTAATAGTTGACAAATAAAATTATATTCCACCTGGTATAATAGAAGTAAGCATGGGAGAAGCAGGTAAAGATGCCTGCCTCTCCCTGAGGCAACCAGTGAAGGCTTCCAGGAGGAGCTAGCCCTTGGATGGATGCTTGAATTGTTCATAGAAGGCAGTGAGCTAAAAGTTCTCTGTTTGACTTGTAGTTATGGGTAGCTAGAGAGTCATAGAAATAATGAACCGAGTTTAGCACTGCAGGGTTTGCAAAGCTCATTCCCATATTGATTCTCTGTGGCAGCACTCCAGGAAACTTTAGATTTGTGTCAATCTTTGAATGAAAATTCCTTCTGACCTGGTACATATCATTTTTTTCTCATTTGTTTGTCCTTCTTTCTAGTTCTTTTCTATTCTCTTTTGCCCCTCACCTTTCTTTTCTCTGTTCAAAAGTCAACTTTATAAATGCTACCTGGTGCTGGAAAAAATGGATTGGAAGCATTTGCTGTGTGTTTGAGGAGTACCACAACAGAGTACATTTCCTAGAAATTTCTGATGCTCATTGACTACGTCCTTCATTCTTTTAAGCAGAGTTTTTAGGTTCAAAAAGGCTTATGAAAAATGCTGCAGCAACAGCTTTTTGCACAGATAGCTTATTTTGCTATAATCAAATTACAGTAGTATCAGCAGGAGCAACAGGAAAAGCTTGTGCTTGGTCTCTTTTCAGAAAAGGAAACTGATCACACTGAAGCCAAGTTTGACTAAAATAGCTCACAATAGGGGACCATGTCAGCACTGGGCCTGAATGTGTATTTTTGTTAATCTTTATTCTGTAGATCATGTTAAAGAGTAAACAAGTCTTGGCATTTATTTGGACAGTTTGGTAGGGGGTGTAGTAACTCCTTCAGATCGCTAGGGTTCCCTTTTGTTGTTGTAGTTGTTTTTTAGTGCATTGCAGATCTTGGATCTCCCAGCTAAGAAGGTGTAGGTGGTTGAAGGCAGCCAGTTTGAAAGCTCATTGACATTCCTGAAAGGAAAGTTTTCATGTCATGCCAAACATGTTGTTATTAGGAAGACGTGTGTGATGAGTTAGTATCCTCAAGCAGTTCAGTTCAGTCGCTCTGTCTGACTCTTTGTGACCCCATGGACTGTAGCACACCAGGCTTCCCAGTCCATCACCACTCCTAGACCTTGCTTAAACTCACATCCATCGAGTTGGTGATGCCATCCAACCATCTCCTCTTCTGTTATCTCCTTCTGCCATCAATCTTTCCCAGCATCAGGGTCTTTTCTAATGAGTCAGTTGAATATTGAGGATTGATTTCCTTTAAAATTGACTGGTTGGATCTCCTTGAAGTCCAAGGAACTCTCAAGAGCCTTCTTCAACACCACAGTTCAAAAGTATCAGTTCTTCAGTGCTCAGCTTTCTTTATGGTCCAGTTCTCACATCCATACATGACTACTGGAAAAACCACAGCTTTGACTAGACAGACCTTTGATGGCAAAGTAATGTTTCTGTTTTTTTTAATATGCTGTCTAGGTTGGTCATAGCTTTTCTTCCAAGGAGCAAGTGTCTTTGAATTTCATGGCTGCAGTCACCATCTGTAGTGATTTTGGAGCCCAGGAAAATAAAGTCTGTCACTGTTTCCATTGTTTCCCCATCTATTTGCCATGAAGTGATGGGACCAGATGCCATGATCCTAGTTTTCTGAATGTTGAGTTTTAAGCCAGTTTTTTCACTTAGTATCTTAACTAGATGCTTTAGTGCCATGGCTCAGTGGGTAAAGAACCCGCCTGTAATGCAGGAGACACAGGTTCCATCCCTATGTCAGGAAAATCTCCTGGAGGAGGAAATGGGAATCCATTCCACTATTCTTGCTTGGAAAATTCCATGGACAGAGGAGCCTGGCGGGCTATAGTACGAAGAGTTGCAAAGAGCTAGACATGACTGAGTGACTAAAAATGCATGCTGCTTATTTATTTATTGCTTATTTGACAACCCATGTCTAGCTTGCAGCTAGCTAGGCACTCATTGGATATTTACTAATTTTTCCATCAGAACATAAAGCTTAGAAGCTGCAAAATTCTTGGGAACATATTAATTTAGAGCAAAGTCAACTATCCTGAATTAGTTGCAATCATTCTGAGTGTTGGGGAGAGGATCCTACTTTGCTCTTTTGGCTTTTTCCCTCTAACAGTCTCCTCCCTACCACTTCCACCACTTCCTCCACTTCCTTGGAGTTCTGAATGCTTGAAATTGACAGCAGTATCTCATAGAATGATGTAATGAAACAGAACCGCAACACAGACTTCTCTGTCTTATCTGCCACTTGAGATATAGGGTAACCCCAGAGCACTGGTATTTAGACTTTTGGATTTTTATTGAATGATAAAATTAAAAGTGGAGGACCAGCATCTAATCGCCAAATCTTTATTTTGCTATGCAGAACATTTAAAAAGCTCTGAAAAGACAAAAGGTAATAGCTACCATTACCATTTTCCAAAAGAAAGCATATGTTTTAATGCCAATATATAATAAAGATAAAATGTCAGAATAAATGAAGTCCTTCCCAAGAGAGGACATTGGTGTTGTTGCATTGAAAGACTGGTGAAAATTTTACCAAGGTTGTCATTCACCCTTGAATTGTATGTCAACAACTGCTTTCAGAAGACCCTACATCTTCAACCCATTTCTCATAGTTCTTGGTTTCCTTTAATGAATTAGGACCCTGCATATGTAGTCTTGTCTTTTTTGGAGAAAGTTTATTGACATTTTAAAATTATTGAAGAGTGAATGAGTTAACATTAGTTCACCTAATTATGTAGTTATGAGCTGATACTGGTCATGTGCTAAAGAATAAAAAAAATATTTGAGAGTATAAATCTATGTGTTTTGTCTACATCACTGGTCTTCCATTCACTTCGCATTATTATGCTTCCTGTTTGGCTCCAGCTTTTTCTTTCTTTTAATCACCTTTCTTAAGAGTTTTTGCCCAATCAGTGATAGATTGTAATATACTTTTTGCTCAAAGTGTCCTTCTGTGTTCCAGAGAATTCCCCAGAGAGGTCTTTTAAGTATCTGGAGAGCATTGAAGGACAGAGTAAATCATGATACAGAGATTTTTTTCAGATCCTAGAGTCATGAATTCAAAGTTATACAAATTGATTTGGGAAAATGGCATCATCGTGCCTATCACACAGGTTTAAACACCATCTAATTTTCTTTCAACTCTTTTATTATTGGTCCCTTTTTGAAACACTGGCCTACCTTCATTGAAAATGAAAAGTAGAGAATGTTGACTTAATCATACTTTATTTCATGCTCTTTTGGTTTTCTTTGTGAAAAATAGGCTGCACAGCAGGCATCTTCATCTTCACCCAAATTGAGTGAAACATCACGTTCTTTCTCTTCCATGGAAAACATAAAAAAGACTCCCAGCAGTTTGTCTTCCTCCATATCGAGAGAAAGACAGTCCTGGATTGACATGGTTAGCAGCTCATCTGCCGCTGAAGGTGTGGGAAAGCCTGTGACATGTGCTGTGCGGCTGCTCTCACCTGCCCCCTCAGAGGCAAACGGCCGCGGGGCCCTGGAAAACAACGCTGATGCATCAGAAAGTGGATTTTTGAACTCTTTGTCGAGTGATGACACTTCTTCCTTGAATAGCAATGTCGACCATCTTACAGTCCCAGATAAGCCTACTGGATCAAAGATGACAGACAGAGGTAAAAGCAAGAAATTATTATTTTTTTAACATAATTTTATTTATTTATTTTTGGCTGTGCTGGGTCTTTGTTGCTCTGCGGGCTGCTTTCTCTAGTTGCAGCGAGCTGAGGCCACTCTCCAGCTGTGGCGTGTGGGCGTCTCCATATGGTGGCTTCTCTTGTTGCAGAGCACAGGGTCTAGGTCATGTGGGCTCAGCACTTGTGGCTCCCGGGCTCCAGAGCACAGACTCAATAGCAGTGGCACATGGGCTGAGTTGCTCCGTGGCATGTGGGATCCTTCTGGAGTAAGGATTGAGCCCGTGTACTGGGCTGGTTCGCTCACCGCTTGTAAGGAGGTCCTGGAGATGGAATAGGAGCAGCAACTTAGCCAAGTGGGTTCCAGGCCTCCGGCTTCTGCCCGGGCTCCCCCTGCTGTGTTCCCAGGAATGAGCCGAGGTCCTGATGGGCAGATTCTTTGCCGCTGAGCCACCAGGGAAGCCCTATAAATTTATTTACTCTTTTCAGAGAATGAGTATTTGTATGTGGATGTAGAACGCTAATGTGGATTATAGAAACAATGTTGAAAGTCATGAATGACTCGACAATTAAACAGTCAAGCGAGGCGAAGTCCGGAGGTTACTTCTGTAGAGGAGGTTGCACGTGGAAAACTCCAGCCTCAAGGCCATTCATTGCCCACTGTGTGTGTGCTTCGTTGCACAGTCGTGTCTGATTCTTGCAACCCCGTAGACTGTAGCCCACCAGGCTCCTCTGTCCATGGGATTCTCCAGGCAAGAATTCTGGAGTGGGTTGCCATTTCCTCTTCCAGTCCGACTCTTTTTTTTTTTTTTTTTCATATTTGGTGTATTTTTTTTTTTTTAAATTTTAAAATCTTTAATTCTTACATGCATTCCCAAACATGAACCCCCTCCCACCTCCCTCCCATAACATCTTTCTGGGTCATCCCCATGCACCAGCCCCAAGCATGCTGCATCCTGCGTCAGACATAGTCCAGTCCGACTCTTTAGGAGCCCATAGACTGTAGCCTTCGAGGCTGCTCTGTCCATGGAATTTTCTAGGCAAGGATACTAGAGTGGGTTGCCATTTCCTTCTCCAGCCCACTGTAAGTGTCACTAACCAAATGCTTGCAACTATGAGACATGTGTCCACAAAATAATGATACCTTTTCACCAATCTGAGATAAAGTTTGAGTTTTCTTTGTTTTTTTTTTTTTGTTTGTTTTAATTAATTATTTTTTGAAGGATAATTGCTTTACAGATTTTTGTTATTTTCTGTCAAACCTCAACATGAATCAGCCATAGGTTGTTTTTGTTTTTTTTTTCGGTCCCGTGTCCTCTGCTCTGGAGCTCATGGTGACTAGATCAACATTTTGTAGATGACATCACCTCCTTTGTTCGAAACATGCACAGAGCAACCACCTTCTCTGAGCTATCACCACAGATGAGGGCTGGGTCCTAAGCTAGTTGGCTCCTGAGGTGCCTGCCCATGTAATTAAAAGGAAGAGGCAGCTGCATGTACTTCAGAGGGCATCACTAGAACTTTAAAACCAAAAGAGAGTACAGCTTATGTGTTAAAAAAAGAAAAAAAAATCATTTTAAATCTTAGCAAAAGAAAGAGTTACTGGAGTGTAGAAATGAAGAGTGTGAGCCTTAATGTTGTTGTTCAGTCTCCAAGTTGTGTCCGATTCTTTGCGACCCCTTGGACCACAGTGCGCCAGGCTTCACTGTCCTCCACTGTCTCCCAGAGTTTCCTCAAGTTCATGTCCATTGAGTTGGTGATGCTATCTGATACTTCTTAATACTCCATGGTAATTGGTCCTTATCTTTTATCCAGACTAACTTTAAAAAAATGATTAGTTTTCAATCATGACTGCTTGTTCCTGACAGTTTATGCCTTATTCTTTCCACTGTCAGACAAGCTTACCTGCTAAAAGATACTTAAAAATGAGAAAATGATGAGTTGACTGGCTAAATTTCCAGCATCGCCAGCCATGGTGGTCTGATGGTGTAAATGACTGCTTCACCCTCTCTCCCAGGTTCATCAGGGACAATTCTTTAAGTTCTCAAATTTTTATATGTACCCTATTAATTTGATATTTTGTATCAGAGTAATTTTGGAGAAAGAAGAGGCACCCCACTCCAGTATTCTTCCCTGAAGAATTCCATGGACAGAGGAGACTGGTGGGCTACAGTCCATGGGGTTGCAAAGAATTGGACATGACTGAAGCAACTTAACCTAGCACAGCACATCAGAATAATTTAGGCCAAGGATTAGAACTCTACAGACCTTGGTGTGTGTGTGTGTGTGTGTGTGTGTGTGTGTGTGTGTACAGCATCTATTTGGATTCTTAGACCGGGAACTCATTCTCCAAGTCACAACAGTTGTCAACACGCCCTATGGCCTTATCTGAAGATGCTTCACACAGTTGAATTACCTGCTGGGCCCCTGATGACATTATATTTTCAGGAGAGCTTGAGAATAGGCTATTTTATTTTGTCAATTTATTTAGTTTCTGGCCATACTTCTGAGGCATGTGGGATCTTATTTCCCTGACTTCACTTGTGACTCAGATGTTAAAGAATCTGCATGCAGTACAGGAAACTAGCATTTAATCCCTGAGTTGGGAAGATCCCCTGGAGAAGAGAATGGCAACCCACTCCAGTATTCTTGCCTGGAGAGTTCCATGGATAGAGGAGCCTGATGGGCTACAGTCCAGGGGGTCGCAAAGAGTCAGACACGACTGAGTGACTAACACTTTCACTTTTAGGGATCGAACCCATACTCCCTCCATTGGAAGTTTGGAGTCTTAATCATTGGGAAGTCCCCATCTGATGGCATTTTTATTGGATACCCTTAATTAATGCTAATGATCTACTTTACATTAGTAAATAAAGTTATTGCCAAAATAACCTGCCTCTAGAGGTGAACGAGGTTGGGTAGGGGGAGAATGGAAATAGCACCACTGATGAGTAAGGGGATATGGGTTAATATTGGACTGTACAGGATAGAAGGCAGGAGACTCAGGCTGGCCTCAGCTTGGGGAGGTGCTGTCATATGAAGGTACTGGGCTTAATTTGGAAGTTCAAAATTGATATAAGTTTTGAGGCCAATGGTTCACGTAAAAAGGAAATAATTTTCAGTTCAACATTAGAAACTGTTTAACATTGAGAATTGTTCAAAACTGAACAGGCTCCTTGGAAAGTAATGTGTTCCTCATCACTGAAGGTGTTTACTCTTTCTGAAACAACCATTTTCATTGGGTATTAATTGCATATTATGTGTTGATTACAATTTTTGGCCTTATGAAGATATACTAAAGAGGGAATATAAGGATCTTGAACTAGATTGCCTCTAATGTGATATTTAGAAGATCCTTCCAGATACAGGATAGGTGGAACTAAAAAAAAAAATGAAAAGGACCATATTTACTCTTTCCTGTTACCAACTCTTACTTTAATCATTGGACCATTGGTAGGACTAGTTTCATGCACGCACAAACAAGTTTGCACACATGCACACACACACAGCATCTAGGATGAGCATGGCTTCAGAAGCAAATGAGAACAAAATTCCATTCTCGTTCATTCTCAAGAGGTAACTCTGCAGATTGAGTTTTCCTTTAGGATGAATGATTTGATAGTCACAGGAAGATGCCTGCAGTTCTTGTCCGTGTCTAATGTCATTCTGGGCATGTATGCTGCAGAGCCTGGCTGAGTACCAACAGGTTTTTTAATCTCCAAAGGAAGAAACCAGGTATTTTAACATTTTGAGTTAGGTGCAGAGTGACAATTGAAGTCTGTATGCTTCTTCAAACAGCTCCACACAAAGGTATTCCTTTGGGTAGAAAGGAAGAGAAAATAAAACTATTTTTCCCCTCATTGATTTGTTGGCATTTGCCATATGGTACAGAATGTTTGCTGATGCTTTTCTCCTGCTGCTGGGGATTTGGTCAAATTCCCAGCAGAGTTAAACCACAGAAAGTCATTGCTATGGAAACAGCAACCCAGTTTTTGCTTGCGTTTGCGATGACATGTTGAGTAATCAGGTTGCGTATTTGTGTGTGTATGTGTGTGTGTGTGTGTTTTACATGTGTGTTTGTGTGTTGGAAAAGAGGTAGCTTTTCATTTTTCTGACTTCTAAAAATTATTATTTTTTATCTTCAAATTAAAAAAGAAAAGTGCTAAAAGTCCTGCGTCTGAAATATGGTTCAGGATGCTTTTATTAACATGACAGGGATTGAAGTTTCAACAAGGTCTATGATAGAAGTTAGGATTTTAGATTAAGTCCCAGTCTCAAGATGTGTTTGCTGGAGAAAGAGGCTTTTATCCTAGAAAAGATTCTTAAAGGTTAATAACAGCCCAGAAATAAGCAGACAGCATATATTATAGCTTTCTTTTTATTTAGACAATGAGAGAAATATTTTACAGTTGGTATGCAATTAAAACTGTAGTTGCTAGAATTTTATACTGAAGTTAAACCCTTTTAGACATCTTCTTCCACAGAGTAAGCTAGTTAAACAATACATGGTGTTAATTGCATCCTGTTGCCTTTCCACGTTGGTAGATCCAGAGGTCTTCAGACTCTTCACTGAGTCTTTCCACAAAGCAAAGCAGGGAAAGAGATGATGAGGTTAATGGAATGTTCCTGTCAGCTCAGTTTTACTCTGTCCTGTTTCTTTTCTTTTATGAAAGGTTATTTGGCCTGTGACTCATGCCTGTGTGATGATGACTCACATTGTATTTTTCTGCTTATATTATGTCGACAGTGTGAGACAGTTATACTTACTCCATGAATGAAGTCCCATACCCTGGATGCTGACAAGCTGAATAATCAGTAATAAGTGCGTGTGCTAAGTTGCGTCTGACTCTGTGGTCCCATAAACTGTAGCCTGCCAGGCTCCTCTGTTCGTGGGATTCTCCAGGCAAGAACACTGAGTGGGTTGCCATGGCCTCCTCAATCAGTAATAAGACTAATACCCAATTTATGCAAATAAATTGTTAAGTAGAAGTACAGCAAGATTGAATGTGGGAAGCATTTTGAATAGATTGCATTTTTAATGAAGATATACACATAACTAGAGGATGCATGACACCCAGGAAAGTGACATAAATGAGCCAGATTTAGAATTTAGCAATTACCCCAAACCTGACCAAATACCAGTTTTATGTGCATGCTGATGTTTTTTGTCTGCTTAGAGTATGAGCAGATGTAGAAATTTTTTGTGTTCTGCATTAACTATTTTACCTAATCCAAGGTGCTCTTATGATTGGAAGAATACATTTTAAAAACAAATGGAATCTTTGTTTTAAAAATGTAAAAAGCTAGTTATTAGAATCTTGGGTAATGAGCTCAACCTCAGGTTATTTCTGAAAATCGCTGCCACACAGACAATAATAATAAAACAGAAGAACAGCAAACACTAAGGGTCTCCCAATGGACTAAGTTTATTCTTATCAATGAAAGCCGTGATACAGTACAGGGGTACTGAGTTATCTTGCTTAATAGAAACATCAAATATCCGTGATAAAATATTAGTAGATATCTGACTGGTAGAGAAGGTAAATCAAATATAGGAAAATATGGGAAACCAAAGTAAAATTAGTCTCAGAGTTACAGAAACACAAGATTATACTTGGTTTACACCCAAATGCTGTCTCTGACTTTCTCTCAATCTGTTTGATTTTTCTCTTATAGAATTTCCTGTACCTGCCATCATTTTTTGAGACCCTGACTTTGCATTCTCCATTTCTGTGCCTTTATTCCTTTGTTGTCTTTGGGGTCCAGCCTACCCTGATAGCTCCTGATGTGAACTGGTTCATTATCCCTAGGTGCCCGGTTCAAACGCCCAAGCAGAGAATCTGATTCTCCAGCCTGTGTCTTAAGTTGCTGACCGGCTTATGAATTTCCTCTCCTAGGACTGAGTGCCCTGTGAGAACAGAATTTAAGGTATAAAACCTGGGCACCTCAGAAGCAGAGGCTTTGGGTGGAGACTTTTCCCTTGGAAGACAGAGTAGAGGGGCCAGGGATCTGAGCCTTGGCCTTGCCAGCTACTATCTTGATGATTATGCATTATCTGACTTGAAATCCTCTTCCTTGAACTTCATTCAAAGACAGTGTGTCAAGTATTTTTATAGCATAAAGCATAGTGTTTAAGGCAATGAGCTTTGGGTCAGAACTTAGACTTGTTTCTTTGTGAATTTGGTCCAAGTTTTTAATCTTTCTGTGTCTTGACATTCTCTCCTTTATACTAGGATTAATAAGACTTCCTTGTAGGGTTGTTACAAAGGTATTAAGATAATGTTGGTATAGTAGTTAACACAGTGCCTGTTACACAGCTGAGAGTTCAGTACATGAAAGCTGTTTCCACCAGCATCAACAAAAGCAGAGATAAATAGTTAATCTGTCTCTAAAATTATACTATACTAATATTCTTGGTTAGTAGTATCCTTATGAGTAAGATAAGTTGTCCAGATTTATCTTAGTTGCATAAAGTAAATTTGTGTCATTATGATTCTAAATTTGACTGTCATTATGTAGAGTTGTCAGAATCATTAATTAGAGGACGCCTATAAAATGCTTTTAATCTCTTTGCATCAGGTGCTATTGTCGTGTCCAATTCTTTGAAGCCCCGTGGACTATATAGCCTTCCAGGCTCCTCTGTCCATGGGATTCTCCAGGCAAGAATACTGGAGTGGGTTGCCATTTCCTTCTCCAGGGGATCTTCCTGACCCAGGCATTGAACCCACATCTACATTTGGAGCAGGATTCTTTACCACTGAGCCACCAGGGAAGCTTGTCAGGTGCTAAAGTGAACGACATTTGTAAAGTCTTAAAGTCTGAATGTCCAAATGACTGTGTAGTTATATCTTCTCTTGGTAACAAATAACTTCCATAGTCTCTCTTTTCTCAAGTACTTAGAACACTGCATATGAAACAGGAAATACTGTTTTCTACGTAAACTTTTTCAAATGTTTCATATTTAGGAATGACTATCTTCCTTGGGAGAGCATTTAGATTTTTCCAACCTCAAAAAGTTTTCCTTTCAAATTCTGACGTGAAATATGGCGTGTGAATTTCCCTCTTGTCTCCTAAAGTCGGCTTTTATGTTCTGAACAGAAAATAAAAAGCCCACAGTCTAGAAAGCACAAGGAAGCACCAAAAATAAGATAGTGGGGGAGGCCAAGTTGACAGTACAGCATTTAAAGAGATAATCTTCATACAGTGTTCTCGACAACCAAATTCCAGACTTACTGGAGCGTGTGTGTCCCGTCAGAAGCACACAATAGGCTGAGTACGTGGGAGGTAGCAAGAGAGGAGCGTGTGCATTTGGCATCATCTTGGAAAGGAAGGAACTAGTAACCATTAGTTAGAAGCGTTGTTTTGTCTTTTGCTCATGTCAACAAAGACCTTGTTAAAAAAAAATACCATCCCTTTCTTGAGTCTAAATCATTAGATTATTAACCTAAGTTTGGAGAATGTTTTATGTCTGACCCCTTCAGACATTCTGAGCGAGTCTAACAGAAGTAAAAGGTCGCTAACATTGACCTCAAATTCCTACCAATTCAATGTGTGAGATACTGATGCTTTAGAGCAAGGATTCTGGGAATCTGGGATCCTCCTTTGAGCAAGCCAGATTTTTTTTTTGTTTTTTAAATTAAGCTATGGTGCAGAGAAAGAGATGCTGCTTTCTGGATGAGTCTCAACTTTCTGGTTGTAATTTCAGCCCCTTTCTCTTCCAATGAACTGAGACAGGTTCTGTGTGACTAGCTGTTGGGAAGCAACCCAGCCTTGCTACTCAATGGATGTCCAGGGACCAGCCATTCTGACATCACTGAGGAGCTCGTTAAAAATTTAAATCTCAGTGCCTGCTGCCCTGGACTGAATCAGAAGCCGCATTTTAACAAGATCCCTAGGTGATTGCTTATTAAAGTTGGAGGAAACTCATCGAGAATTGCAGAGGCCTGCACAGCGTGGAACTGAACTCTTGTTCCTAATTTTGCATCGATTTACATTTTGGAAAGATTGCGTGCTGTTTTTCAAGAATCTCTACATTTTTTCTCATCTGTAATATAAAAATAGTTTTCATCTTCCTCGGCAAGGAACTTGTGAGGCTTGATGAGATAGACTACAGTGTGCCAAATGAGAAGAAGGAAATTAAAGTCCTGTTATTTTATGTAAGAAGACTAAAATATGCACTTGAGAGGAAGGAGAGCAATTGCATGGGAAACACTTGATTGTCAGACAAAATTCATTTTATTTTGCCACAGAAGACAAAGGAGGTGAAGAATGAACTTGGCTTCTGTTTACAGTGGGAGAGAGACCAAATGCCTTTCCTGCCAATCATTTTTTGTTATTTTGCTCTTTTTATAATCTGGTAAAATAAGGGAATAATCTAGTGTTTTCTAATATGAAATTAGAATTTAGAAAAGTATTTGCATTAAAGAAAAGATGAAAAGGAGATTAAAAAAATGTCACTTTATTGAAAAACCTTTGAAAGGTGTGGAGGTAGCCCTGTAAGGTTAGCCAACCACTGCATTTAAAGAGATAGTCTTCATGTAATGATTAGCAAGGACTTTCATTTCTGCTTTGAGGTCAGGTGCAAGCTGTCTTTGATATGCTTGTACCCTTTGGGTCCTTTTTTGTCCTATGCTCCTACTGATCATCTCATCTGCTTCCATTTTTATAAGATTTTCTGTTTATGGTCCTGTGAAGACCTAGGCTCCAGCCATTAGCAACAGTAAAATAAGGTTGGGTCACTGGTCTTACCCCTGAATATCTAGTAATATGTTGTGTATTCCACAGATTATTATGCTTATTTTAAGCAATCGGGGTGTTTTCTTGACTCTTAACGACATCATTTATTATTTTCTCATCTTTACCTTTGTGAGTGATTCTGGAATCAGGTAATTAGAGGTCAGACATACAGTCTTCAGGTCTCAGGTTTCTTTTGAGGAGGGACGAGGAGATGAGAGGTAGAATGTAATGGTAATTTGAATTCATTTTTCCAGAAGCTTAAAACTTTCTTTGAATATACTCACTCCTTACTACCATCTCCAATTTCTAAATGAACCCCAATGAAAAAGTGTTTGTTTTTTGAATATTGTTTGGTCATATTTTAGGTAAATTGTATTAACTTTTTGTAATGGCAAAAGGTCCACTTTACCTGCGTACTAATTTGAAAGTTCCACTGTTTCTAGGAGGAGCAAGTCACACACACATAGACACTCACACACATCCTCATGGGTAGTGCCCTGAAGTTTAATTTAGAGAAGGAAATGTGGGGGGGAGAGGGAGATAATCTGTGATTTTTTTTAACTTGAAGGTAATATAGATTCATAAAAATATATTAAATAATATAAGATTATCCAAATAAGCCATCTTCTTTTTCATTTAAGGAATGTACTTTATGCCATGCTATTCCAAGCTCCTAAAGCTTATTTTCATCCTTACTGATTTACTGTCTGTCAAATTAGATATAAGATCTTATAATCATTTTGCTCTGACATAATCACAAATGAACGTGCTAGTCAAAAATAATTATATTTTCTATCACAGTCTTTAGTAGCACAACTGAGCATCTTGGTGCACACAGAGAAAGTAATCATTCTGTTTATTTTTGTTCTATACTTATTTTGCTGATTTCTTAGGGTTTGTTAAATATATATTACTTTAAAAATACTGTGGTATTAGAAGCTATGTGAAAGTGTTAGTCACTCAGTCTTGTCTGACTCTTCGCAACTCCATGGACTGTAGCCCACCAGGCTCCTCTATCCATGGAATTCTCCAGGCAAGAATACTGGAGTGGGTAGCCAGTCCCTTCTTTAGGGCATCTTCCCGATCCAGGGATGATTGACCTGGGTCTCCTTCATTGCAGGCAAATCCTTTACTGTCACCAGGGAAGCCATATATCCAGACTTTGTTTGAAGTAGAGTCCTGCCTGCCTATCTGTAAAAAAAGATGTATAAAATTATTGTGATCTTGTGGGACTGAAAACTCGTGGAGTCCTCAATGCTAACATTACCCTCTAGGAGTCATATGTCTTTTAATTTCAATTTCTTAATACTTTCGAATGTCTCCAGCTTAACTCCAGGACTGTTACCAAGCTTAGAATTTTTCCTATGCAAACATCATCAGATATGATAATCTTATTAAAGCCAGTTGAGTTCAGTTCAGTTGCTCAGTCGTGTCCGACTCTTTGCGACTCCATGAATCATAGCACGCCAGGCCTCCCTGTCCATCACCAACTCCCGGAGTTCACTCAGACTCAAGTCCATCAAATCAGTGATGCCATCCAGCCATCTCATCCTCTGTTGTCCCCTTTTCCTCCTGCGCCCAATCCCTCCCAGCATCAGAGTCTTTTCCAGTGAGTCAACTCTTGGCATGAGGTGGCCAAAGTACTGCAGTTTCAGCTTTAGCATCATTCCTTCCAAAGAAATCCCAGGGCTGATCTCCTTCAGAATGGACTGGTTGGATCTCCTTGCAGTCCAAAGGACTCTCAAAAGTCTTCTCCAACACCACAGTTCAAAAGCATCAATTCTTCGGTGCTCAGCTTTCTTCACAGTCCAACTCTCATATCCATACATGACTACTGGAAAAACCATAGCCTTAAGATGGACCTCTGTTGGCAAAGTAATGTCTCTGCTTTTGAATATGCTGTCTAGGTTGGTCATAACTTTTCTTCCAAGGAGTAAGCGTCTTTTAATTTCATGGCTGCAGGCACCATCTGCTGTGATTTTGGAGCCCCCCAAAATGAAATCTGACGCTATTTCCACTGTTTCCCCATCTATTTCCCATGAAGTGATGGGACCAGATGCCATGATCTTAGTTTTCTGAATGTTGAGCTTTAAGCCAACTTTTTCACTCTCCGCTTTTAGTTTCATCAAGAGGCTTTTTAGTTCCTCTTCACTTTCTGCCATACGTGTGGTGTCACCTGCATATCTGAGGTGATTGATATTTCTCCCGGCAATCTTGATTCCAGCTTATGCTTCTTCCAGCCCAGCATTTCTCATGATGTACTCTGCAGAGAAGTTAAATAAGCAGGGTGGCAATATACAGCCTTGATGTACTCCTTTTCCTATTTGGAAACAGTCTGTTGTTCCATGTCCAGTCCTAACTGTTGCTTCCTGACATGCATACAGATTTCTCAAGAGGCAGGTCAGGGTCTGGTATTCCCATCTCTCTCAGAATTTTCCACAGTTTATTGTGATCCACATAGTCAAAGGCTTTGGTATAGTCAAGAAAGCAGAAATAGACGTTTTTCTAGAACTCTCTTACTTTTTCGATGATCCAGCAGATGTTGGCAATTTGATCTCTGGTTCCTCTCCTTTTTCTAAAACCAGCTTGAACATCAGGGAGTTCACGGTTCACATATTGCTGAAGCCTGGCTTGGAGAATTTTGAACATTACTTCACTAGCGTATGAGATGAGTGCAATTGTGTGGTAGTTTGAGCATTCTTTGGCATTGCCTTTCTTTGGGATTGGAATGAAAACTGACTTTTTCCAGTTCTGTGGCCACTGCTGAGTTCTCCAAATTTGCTGGCATATTGAGTGCAGCACTTTCACAGCATCATCTTTCAGGATTTGAAATAGCTCCACTGGAATTCCATCACTTCCACTAGCTTTGTTCATAGTGATGCTCTAAGGCTCACTTGACTTCACATTCCAGGATGTCTGGCTCTAGGTGAGTGATCACACCATCACAATTATCTGGGTCGTGAAGATCTTTTTTGTACAGTTCTTCTGTGTATTCTTGCCACCTCTTAATATCTTCTTCTTCTGTTAGGTCCATACCATTTCTGTCCTTTATTGAGCCCATCTTTGCATGAAATATTCCCTTGATATCTCTAATTTTCTTAAAGAGATCTCTAGTCTTTCCCATTCTGTTGTTTGCCTGTATTTCTTTGCATTGATCTCTGAGGAAGGCTTTCTTATCTCTTCTTGCTAGTCTTTGGAACGCTGCATTCAGATGCTTATATCTTTCCTTTTCTCCTTTGCTTTTTGCTTCTCTTCTTTTCACAGCTATTTGTAAGGCCTCCCCAGACAGCCATTTTGCTTTTTTGCATTTCTTTTCCATGGGGATGGTCCTGATGCCTGTCTCCTGTACAATGTCATGAACCTCTGTCCATAGTTCATCAGGTACTCTATCAGATCTAGTCCTTTAAATCTATTTCTCACTTCCACTGTATAATCATACGGGATTTGATTTAGGTCATACCTGAATGGTCTAGTGGTTTTCTCTACTTTCTTCAATTTAAGTGTGAATTTGGCAATAAGGAGTTCATAATCTGAGCCACAGTCAGCTCCTGGTCTTGTTTTTGCTGACTGTATAGAGTTTCTCCATCTTTGGCTGCAAAGAATATAATCAATCTGATTTTGGTGTTGACCATCTGGTGATGTCCATGTGTAGAGTCTTCTCTTGTGTTGTGGGCAGAGGGTGTTTGCTATGACCAGTGCATGTTCTTGGCAAAACTCTATTAGCCTTTGCCCTGCTTCATTCCATACTCCAAGGCCAAATTTGCCTGTTACTCCAGGTGTTTCTTGACTTCCTACTTTGCATTCCAGTCCCCCATAATGAAAAGGACATCTTTTTGGGTGTTAGTTCTAAAAGGTCTTGTAGGTCTTCATAGAACCATTCAACTTCAGCTTCTTCAGCATTACTAGTTGGGGCATAGAGTTGGATTACTGTGATACTGAATGGTTTGCCTTGGAAATGAACAGAGATCACTCTTTCGTTTTTGAGATTGCATCTAAGTACTGCATTTTGGACTCTTTTGTTGACCATGATGGTTACTCCATTTCTTTTAAGGGATTCCTGCCCGCAGTAGTAGATATAATGGTCATCTGAGTTAAATTCACCCATTCCAGTCCATTTTAGTTCACTGATTCCTAGAATGTCAACGTTCACTCTTGCCATCTCTTGTTTGACCACTTCCAATTTGCCTTGATTCATGGACCTGACATTCCAGGTTCCTATGCAATATTGCTCTTTACAGCAATGCCCTTGCTTCTATCACCAGTCACATCCACAACTGGGTATTGTTTTTGCTTTGGCTCCATCCCCTCATTGTTTCTGGAGTTATTTCTCCACTCTTCTCCCATAGCATATTGGGCACCTACTGACCTGGGAAGTTCCTCTTTCAGTATCCTATCATTTTGCCTTTTCATACTGTTCATGGGGTTCTCAAGGCAAGAATACTGAAGTGGTTTGCCATTCCCTTCTCCAGTGGACCACATTCTGTCAGACCTCTCCCCCGTGACCCGCCCATCTTGGGTGGCTCCACACGGCATGGCTTAGTTTCATTGAGTTAGACAAGGCTGTGGTCCTAGTTTATTGTGATTGACTAGTTTTCTGTGATTATGGTTTCAGTGTGTCTGCCCTCTGATGCCCTCTTGCAACACATACTGTCTTACTTGGGTTTCTCTTACCTTGGACTTGGGGTATCTCTTCACGGTTGTTCCAGCAAACTGTAACTGCTGCTCCTTACCTTGGACAAGGGGTATCTCCTCACCGCTGCCCCTCCTGACCTTGAACATGGAATAGCTCCTCTAGGCCCTCCTGCGCCCTTGCAGCTACCACTCCTCGGACGTGGGGCAGCTCCTCACGGCTGCCGCTCCTGACCTCGGACATGGGGCAGCTCCTCTCGGCCACGCTCTCTGCGCTGGTTGCAGCCACCCGCGCTTTATTGAGATGTATTTCACGTATGCATGCTTGTTCAGTTGCTCAGTTGTGTCTGACTCTTTGCAACCACATGGACTGTAGCCCACCAGGCTCTTCTGTTCATGAAAATTTTCAGGCAAGAATACTGAAGTGGGTTGCCATTTCCTTCTCCAGGGGATCTTCCTGACCTTGGGACTGAAACTGTGTCTCTTGCATCTTCTCATTGGCAGGTGGCTTCTTAAGCATACCATAAAATTCACACATAAAAAACAGTGCAGTGGTTTTTAGTATATTCATAGAGTTGTGCAACTCCACAATCCACTGTGAAGTGTGGATCACACCACACACAGGAAAACCCCATACACATTAGCTGTCATTCCTGCTTGTCCCCTCAGCCCCAGGCAACCACTAATCTACTTTCTGTCTCGGTGGATTTGTTTGTTCTGGAAATTTTATTATAAATGGACAGTACGGTATGTGCCTTTTGTGACTGGCTCCTTTTACTTCAAAGAATGTTTTGCAGTTCATCCATGTTTTAGTGCGTGTTAGTACTTCATTTCTTTGAACGACTAATACTCCATTCCATGCATGGACCATATTGCAGCAATTGATGAACATTTATTTACACTGTTCCACCTTTTGTTTGTGTCTTTCATGACATTCATGCACAAGTTTTGTGTTAATGTATGTTTTTGATTTTTTGAAGACGTAGTTAGAAATGGAATGATGGGTCATATGGTGGCTCACAGTAAAGAATCTATTTGCAATGCCGGAGACACAGGAGACATGGGTTTGATCCCTGGATCAGGAAGATCCCCTGGAGGAGGGCATGGCAACCCATTCAGATATTCTTGCCTGGAGAATCCTGTGGACAGAAGAGCCTGGTGGGCTACAGTCCATAGGGTTGCAAAGAGTCAGACATGACTGAAGTCTGACACACACACATGGTAAATCTACAGTTAGAATTTTGAGAAACTACCAGATTGTTTCCTAAAGTGGGGTCCATTTTACATTCCCATCAAGGACTTTAATGTTCTGGTTTCTCCACACTTATGTCCTTTTTGATTTAGCTATCCTGGTGAGTGTAAAATAGTATCTCATTGTGGTTTTGATTTGCATTTCTTAGCTGAAACTCCAGTACTTTGGCCACCTCATGCGAAGAGTTGACTCATTGGAAAAGACTTTGATGCTGGGAGGGATTGGGGGCAGGAGGAGAAGGGGACGACAGAGGATGAGATGGCTGGATGGTATCACGGACTCGATGGACGTGAGTTTGAGTGAACTCCGGGGATTGGTGATGGACAGGGAGGCCTGGCGTGCTGCAATTCATGGGGTTGCAAAGAGTTGGACATGACTGAGCGACTGAACTGAACTGAACTGAACTGAATGACCAATGATATTGAGCCTCTTTTCATGTGCTTATTGACAAAAGCCTATTTTTGATATCTGCACCAACTGAGGCAAAAAGTCTGTTTTCGAATGTAGTTTTAAATATTTTCCCCTTTTTTTGATATTTTTTTGATAGAAAACAAAGAAGTTTATTGACCATTACTATAATTTAATTGCAAAGTTAACCCAACATCTTTTCTTTCCATTTCATGAAAGAGTACTATGCATGCTTATGGACTTTCTGGTAGTAGAAGGGGGAAAAACATTGCGTAAAGACACTTAATCTTACAAGAGTAAACTGTGAAGGAAATGAGTGTGCTTAATTTTGATGCTCCTAGACTACTATTGTATGATTTTTTTTATCCCCTTTGGAGAGACTGTTTTTTAGTTCTCCTAAGGCCACGCTTTCTATATGATCCTTTGTCAATCTTGTTTTCAGGACAGGAACCAAATCGCATAGGTTCCTGCATGTGTAGAAAAAACTAAGGACTGCACGATAGAAAAAAGTCTTATTGTCTATCTTTCCCAAGACTTTTCAGAGACCAAAGTGAATAAAGGACTGAAGTTCTTAGTAAGAAATTAAAGCAGCGGCAGGCGATGATTTTCTTTGAGTACGTTTCTATATTATTTGAGACTCTTTCAGTTGCATATGACTGAAAACAACATCCAGAATATCTTAACAAAGGTAATGGATTGGCTCCCAGGAGCTCAGATGACACTAACAGTATCACCAAGATCCATGTCTCCATTGTATCCTATGGATTGGCTCCATTTTCATGACTCTTGGCATGATTCCTGGAATCTTCCAGGTCATATCATCACATCACTCAGTTTAGGAAAACAAGGAGATTAATTCCCTGATACTTCAAACCGAAGTCTCAGAACTGAGTCTCTTTGGCCCCGTGGGCCTGATCTGAGACCCACGTGCATCCCTAGATCAGACTGTGGCTAGCACGATGGGACTGCCTAAACATATAGGGTCCCCCTGGATACCGGGTAGAGTTGCTTCACTGGCAGCATTTGGGCTGAGGCTGGCGAGGTGTGGTTAAGGAAGAGAATGGGGGTGTGTGGCATGAGAAATGATTATTATCTGCTCAAAGCCACAGACCACAAGCAGATTCCTTCTTTCAAAGGGTGGTTCTAGGAAGGAAATTTAAAAGAGATCCGGGACAATGGTTCTCATTATTTAGGGTGTATATTGGTTTGCAAAGGTTTTCCTCTCCCACCATTGTATTTGAGAAGCAGAGAACTTGTTTGGTTTCATATGTTCACAGGCGGAGGGGAATTTTTCCCTAGGATGAGTCTTCCCCTGAGGCCCACTAATCTCTGATTTAGATGATATTTGGATGAGACTTAGAATTGACTTAGAGTTTGAGACTTAAAGTTGATGTTGGAATGGGTTAAGACTTTTGGCAATGTTAGGATGAATGAATGTATTTTGCCTGTGAGAGGGACATGAATTTTGGGAGGCTACAGGGTATATACTTCTCACGTAGTGCAAGTGGTAAAGAACTTGCCTGCCAGTGCAGGAGATGCAAGAGATACAGGTTCGAGTCCTGTGTGGGGAAGATCCCCTAGAGAAGAAAATGGCAACCCAATCTAGTATTCTTGCATGAAAAATTCCATGCACAGAGGATCCTGGTGAGCTACAGTTCACGGGGCCACTGCGAGTCAGATGCAGCTGAGCACTCAGCACAGAGGGTGTACTATTATGGGTTCAGTTTTGTCCTTCCCCCAAATCCCTGTGTTGAAGTCCTAACTGAATTCATCTCAACATCTCCAAAAGTCTGAATCCATTCCAATATCAACTCTAAGTCAATTCTGAGTCTCGCCCAAATATCTAAATCAGAGATTGATGTCCCCCTAATCAATATGACTGGTATCTATAAAAGGGGATATTGGGATACACAGACAGGCACACCGTAAGACACCAAGTGAAGACAGGAGTCCTTCCCAAGCCAAGGAGCCGTCAAAAGCTGGGAGAGAGGCTTAGGACAGATCCTGCCCCAGAGCCTTCACAGGGAGCATGGGCTGTTGTGACAAAGTGCTACCAACTGAGTGACTTAGACAGTACAAATGTACATCTCACCACTGTGGAGCCTGGAAGTCTAAGATGAAGGTGTCAGGAGGATCTTGTTTTAGGACCACAGTGTCAAATGTTCTGTCCTTGATTAACTGGGCGTGTTGTTGTTTTTTTATTTTAATAGAAGAGACAAAAGCCCCCGAAGATGATGAAATGGAGAAGCTCTACAAGTCGTTAGAGCAAGCTAGTCTGTCTCCTCTTGGGGACCGACGACCTTCAACCAAAAAGGAGCTGAGAAAGTCCTTTGTCAAGAGGTGCAAGAATCCATCCATAAATGAGAAACTCCACAAAATACGAACTTTGAATAGCACATTAAAGGTAAGAAATTCCAGATTGTGGATGAACTCTGTGGATGTGGGGTGAGAAAATGCTGGTTTTTTGGAACAATCCATGCTAACCACGGTGTGTTTATGTGGCTATAGAAGGTGAGGAAAGGCAGTAAAGCCAGTACAGTCTCTATAGGGTGAGTTGACCCTTGACATTCCTAAAACCCTAGGGAATGTGGTTTTTACAATAGGCCTTGATAATTGCATTCACTCTGGCGTAAAATCTCAAATATTAAGCTTTGAGATGGTAAGGATCATATGTAATTTGTTTTTGTACCCTTCTACCTGGAATAATAAATGTTAGAGAGTCTGAGATAGTCAACTGGTAGGAGTACACAGTAATATTTAATAAGATCTGGGGATTTCACCTGATTCATTAAAGGAGGCCATTCTTCTATACTATATCCAGAAGAAAATGTCTACATTTTAGAGACAGCAAAGACTTAGGAGACTTCAAGCTGTTGGATTTGAAGCTATAAAACACCATGAGAGCCGGGCAGTGGGAAAGAGATACTTCCTGGTAGCAGGGGATTTCATCATGAGAATAAGGGGCAGTGTACAGGATGTACTGGAGGTATTTCTAGGGCCTCCTGTAACTGAAAGTGTTCTTTGTAGCAAGAGCATCCTGGTTTCACATTTAGACGACAGCACAAACAAGGGGAGGCCAGAAGATTTTGTAAAATAGTTCTGAATTAGCAGAAGATTTATAGATTCTGAAAAGCCTTGACAGACCTGAAATTTAATTCTGTTTTGTACATGTCCACTTGTATCTCATGAATGTGAATCCCTTTCTGGGAAGAAATGTCAGCAAGCAAAAAGACAAGGCTGCAAAAGACGACTGAGTGACTCTTAGTCAGATGTCCCTGTTCATCTATAGAAAACCTAAGCACCCTAAAAACCTTGCTAGAATGAGGCTGAAAAATAAAAGGCAAAGGTACATTTTATTTATAGAAAGAAAGCACAAATGTAGAGAAATTTCCCTAGCATTTAATGATGAGAAACATCACTAGCAGTCCTTTCAAAATCAAATGTATTATATTTTGTCATCATGGGTTGGCCAAAAAGTTCATCGGGTTTTACTTAGGATGTTACTGAAAAACCCAAATAAACTTTTCCTGCCAACTCAGTGTTTGCAGAGTTGTGACCTCTTGTTCTTCATGCACTATAGCCACAGAATTGATGAATCCAACAGATTTTTCTTTTCTTCCCAGGTTTTAGTAATCTACTAACTAGGCGACAAAAATACCCCCAAATAGCAGCTCCAGGCACTAGACATTTATTGTCTCACACTTTCTGGGAGTCAGGAATTTGGGTGTGGCCTGGTTCAGTGTTTCTGCTTCCACGTCTCTGAGGCTATAATCCAGGCACCAGCTGGGGCTATCCACATTCCTCCACTGGGGGAAGGTGTGCTTCTAAGCTCTTTCACGGCAGAGTTCAGTTCCTTACAGGTTGTTGGACTGACGGTCTCAGTTGTTCATTTGTTCACTGTCTATGGGCTGGAGGCCATCCCCAGTTCCTTCCCCTGTGGGTCTTTTCATAGAGCAGCTCCCAAAGTAGAAGCTGGTGTCCTGCAGATTGAGTGAGGTGGGGAGAGTGAGCAAGCAGGGTGGGTCATATCCCAGCCTCAGGAGAGACATCACATTGCATTTACAGTGTTCTATTCATTAGAAGCAATTCGCTAGGTCAGCCTCCTGACAGTCAAGATGGAGAATTACAGAAGGGCATGAATACCAGGGAGCAAGGAATGCTGGATCATTTCAGGGGTTCTCTGCCCCAGCCAGCTGCACTCTCTGAACATCACTGGAAAGAAGGCCTTTCCACAGATCCCATAGGCTGAGGCTGATGAGATATATTCCACCTTGTGTATTCCTGTGAACCTCCTAAGAGGTTGGAGGGCAGGATGACTTGGAAATTGACCTTGTTGATAAAAAGAAAAAAAAAAAAAACCACGTCAGCCACTTCATTAGAGAGTGATCATTTGGTACATGCATGCTTATTCATGTCAGAAAGCTATCAGAATAATTTTCTTTTAACTATCTTAAATTGCTTTTTTCCCATTTATTTATTGGCTACACTAGGTCTCCATTGCTGCATGTAGGCTACTCTCAGTTGCGGTGCACAGGCTTCTCATCATAGTGGCTTTTCTTGTCGGGGAGCATGGGCTCTGGACATGTGGGCTTTATTAGTTGCAGCACACAGGTTCAGTAGTTGTAGCTCTCAGGCTCCAGGGCTCAGTGGTTGCAGTCCATGGGCTTAGTTGTCCTGGGCCATGCGGGATCTTCCTGGACCCGAGATCGAACCTGTGTCCCCTGCATTGTCAGGGGGATTCTTAACCACTCCATCACCAGGGCAGTTCTGTCTTTAAAACTCAAGCTGTCAGGATAGTGGTCACCTTTGAGGAAAAGGTGAGGATATAAACTGGGCAGGACCACACTAAAGCTTTTGAAGTGCCAGGTAAGAGTCTTTCCTTGACGGTGACAGTGGTTACACAAATGTGTTCTTTTTGTGATAATTTCATTAAGCACAGACTTTATGTGTACATTTTGCTCTGTGTATATTACATTGCAATATAAATGTTTATTAAAAAAATACTTCAAAGCTGGAGTGTGGACAAGCAAAAAAAAAAAAAAAACAGTTTCATGTAGAAGCAAGCAAACTATTTTAATAATAATGTTTATAGTAGTGTAGGCACATTCCAGAAATAAAGAAAAATCCTTGCACTGGGATTGTATTGGAATGAATACCCTTTATGGAAATGCTTTTAGGAAGTTGAACAAACTATTGCGTCACACACTAGAGATCTTTAGGTCTTTAAGAGTCTCCAAGAGATCCACTTCCCCTGACTTTTGGCTAAGCCTGTCTTTATTTTTAAATGAATGATTAATGAAATGATTAATGAGTCCAACTGAAACTTTCTTGGAAAACTACCCTCACTTGTATCTGAAAGGGAACAGACCTTTCTTTGCCCAACTGCTCTGGTAGAATCCATTTCCAATGCTTAGGTCTTGATACAAACCATGCACTGAATAGTTGGAGTGAAAAAATGAAAGGATGGTATCTTTCAGAACTCTATCAGACCCTGCCTGCCAGAAAACCAGAAGGATGTCGTAAAAGTAATTCAAAGCATTCAGCGAGCCCTTATTCTATAGGGGAGAAGCAAGGCTTTTGCCTGAAGCTCTTGACCCTGGGTTGCCAAGTTTAGGAAGGAGCTCAGAGAGTTTTATTGTTTTGCTAATTTCCTTCCTCTCTATTCTTATCTATAGGTTTTTTTCTTTTATCCATAAAGGAACTAACACAGACTTGAGCTGAATGGGAAGAAATTTGAATTATTTAGAGCTAGACACCATATGAGAAGTGTAAGCCCAAAGTTGAAGAGATCCTTTCCTAAAACCTTTTATCCCCTTTAGAGGGGTGGTGAATTCATTTTTGCCTTGAAAAAATCAGTTTTTCAAATTTTGTTGATCTGCCAAGATCTTAATTAAAAATTTCTTCCATAGCATGTTAGGATCACTCTCTGGACAGATGTCAAGATTTCTTAAGAATGAAGTAAAACTCCTTAAAATTTTTTGGGGTGGGAAAGATTGTTTTTTGAAGTGTTGATGTTCGACTCAGAGAGAAAACTGTCTTGGCTCTGCTTGACTTTGTAGCAATCCTTCCTGGTTACCCACTTAACTTACTAACCTTTCTTTTCTCTGTTTCTTGGTCTTGGCCAACCTCCTTGTTATTCCTCTTTGGTTACTTTCCTTCTGCACAGTTTTCCTTGCCTTCCTGAAACCAAAAAATATCTTTTAACCTCTGTTTATCACCACACCCTTGCTTTTGTGATTCAAAATGATAAATCTCACTACTCAGATTACTATGTGTGTGAACCTTTTCCCTTGAAATCCATGTTATTCTGGTCAATTTAGAAACAGGAAAAGAAGAAGACAAGAAAATATAATACAACACTCCAAATAAAGCATAAGTTAAAGCTGCATGTAGAGCACAAACAATACATTCATGAGCCAGTGGGTCTAAAAGAGCAGGCACAAGGACATTGGAAACAATGGAACAGGGAAAGGTGTCAAGGAAGGGCTTTTATGATGGAAAAGTAAGAGCATACGAGTGCACCAGCGAGAATGATCACCTGGAGATGGGAAACTGATGCGTCACAGAAAAGGGCTGAGAATTGCTGGAGCAAATTTCTCGAATGTACGAAAGGACATGCTTTTACAAGTAGAGAGATGGGTCTTGCTGGAAGCATAGATATTTTACCCAAGTGAACAGGAAGGAAGGCAGCATGTATTTGTGCTGATGTAGATAGAAGGCAATAGGAGCTTGGGAGAACTACTCTTCTGATTGTTTCCATTTCCTCAAAACAATAAAGAGCAGGGTCATCAGCTACAGGGGAGGATTGGGGAGGAGATCTGAGCAGAAATGAGAAACTCTGAAATAGTCATTTAGGGGAGTGGGAGAAAAAAGGGATGAGAAAACACAGTTACTGAATAGTAGTGCAAGTCTGCTGAATGGCAGTGGTTATGCATTTGAACTTTGACCAGTAAGCACAGTAGTGAATGTTCACCTGTGCACATCCTGCCCCGGATCTAGCCGAGATAGTTCATAACCGAATGTCTACCTGGCCCTCAGCACTGTGTGAGATACGGGCAATACAGGAATGAAAAAAATATGTTCCTCGTCGCCTTCCTTAAGAAGCTGTAGAATAGATGACGTGACAGACCCACGAACATCTAAGTGTGATGTGATAGTTCTAAGAGGGTTCCAAGCATTGGAAGGCATGCAAGCATGAAGAAATCTTCTCAGTTCAATCTGGGGGTTCAGTTTTTTGGAGAGCATGATGCCCGAAGTGAATATACATTCATGAGCTGTAGTAAAATCCATTAAAAAAAAAAAAGAGAGAGAGAGAGAGAGAGAGAGACTCTGGGAAATATTCCATGTGAAAATCACTCTAGGAATTAGAGTCCACTAGGTGAAGAAGTGGAGAAGGAAATGGCAACCCACTCCAGTATTCTTGCCTAGCAAATCCTGTGGGCAGAGGAGCCTGGTGGGCTGCTGTCCATAGGGCCGCACAGAGTCGGACACGACTGAAGCGACTTAGCATGCATGCATGCATTGGAGAAGAAAATAGCAACCTGCTCCAGTGTTCTTGCCTGGAGAATCCCAGGGACGGAGGAACGTGGTGGGCTGCCGTCTATGGGGTTGCACAGAGTCAGACACGACTGAAGCGACTTAGCAGCAGCAGCAGCAGGTGAAGAAGGGTGAAGAAGGTCCTCTGTGTGACATGTCCTGGGGTGGTGAAGCAGCATTGTATGGGGGAGAAAACCCATGTCAATACTCCTAGAGAGGAAAGGAAGAAGCAAGTGGAGAATCGACAAATGGGCTCATGTCCGTGGAAACTTGGGCGAGAAGGGGAACCATTAAGAGGACTCAGAATTTCAGGGGGACTCCCTGGACTGTCAGACAGAAGGTGGATACGAAGTGGGGACTGGGGCCAGGAACCTCACTTGGGAGGCTGTAGCAGCAGATTAAGGGTGATAGGTGAGACTTTATATCCCAAATTGGGGTTACGGTCACAGAGATGGAGGAAGCAGGAATAGATTTGTGGTAAATGTGTTAGGCTGAGAAATCTTTTTTTTTTTGAATGTGGAGACTGATACATCTTAAGTTTCATTCCATTCCTTGACCACAGAAAAGTCCCCTAACCTGAGACAGACATTTCAGAAATGTGTGTCAGTGGTTGCAGAGGAGGCAGGGTGAAATGATGTGAATAGACAGTTGGCATCATTGAAATACACATTGCTTGGATGGAAGTTTAATGATATCTTCTTTGAATAAAAAGATAGCCTACCTATTTAGTCTGTATACATTGAATAAATGTGTGAAATTTATTTAAAATTAATACAACTTAATAGAAAATTAAAAAGAGACATTTTGTATTGTCTTATGTCTTAGGAAAAGTACTGTGTGGTCAACAACTTGGTTATACAGTTATCCATTCCAGAAGGAATAAAGCTCACACTGAGATAGAAGTATGACTGTGATGTGGAATACTGGATCAATCAGGAAACAGTGACATAGGAGACCTTGGTTTTGTGTCCAGTTCTTCCCCCAAGCCTTGTGTGGGATACTTACCTCTTTGTGCTTAGCCTATGTAAATGGGCGGGTGTCCTGCCATATCTCTTAGGATTGTTGTAGAAATTTGAATATTAGTGTGTAAAAACACTTTGATAATTTTACAGTCAAGGTGTATGTGCCTTTATTTGCAAAAGGCTGAAGATGGTTTATTGAAGTTAAGATAGCTATCACATCTCACCCTCCTCTCTCTCTGTGTCTCTTTTTATTTTCCGACTTGGACAGTGTAAAGAACACGACCTGGCCATGATTAACCAGCTGCTGGATGATCCGAAGCTGACAGCCAGAAAATACAGGGAGTGGAAGGTCATGAACACCCTGCTGATCCAGGACATCTATCAGCAACATCAGCAGAGGCGAACCCCCACGTCTGCCTCCGAAGGCTCCCCCCAGAAACCACCTTCCTCTGCCCGCCTTGAAAATTCTATTTGAGAACAAGCCAGGATGCTCTCCCCTCCTGTCTTACCCCTCAGGCAACTCTTCAAGACGTTGCGAGAGCTTAACATTTTTCCTTGCAAAGGAAAACTGAAACCCAGTTCCTGGAAACACCAGGTCCTCCTGGAGGGATGCGGTTGGGATGAAAACAAACGATGACGGTGCCTCACCAATTCCAGTGCTCCCATCGGACTGGAGGGATGGAGTTCAGCTGAGAAAACAGTGTCTGTGTTCCTTCTGGGACCCCCAACCATGCTGGGTTCTAGGTGGGATATGCAAACCATATTGTCTGTTTCTTGTTCTTAAGAGAAGGACAGCATTCCACGGGTAAAAGATCATTTTTGATCAGGGATACTTCTTCATAGAAATATTCCGTTTTCCAAAAGAAGAATTTACATATTCCATCTGGTTGGATAGCTGAGTTCCCCAAATCACCTGAGTGGAAGAATGCTTTCTACAGAGCACCTGCAGCAGGACAGATGTATTGTGGAACCCAAATTCCTTACCTTTGGTCCAGGATGGTGGTGCCTTTCCTACATGTTGAGAAATGCTTCATAGCAAATGGTGTATGGGAACACTCAAGAAAGAGACGTGTTCTGTATTCCACTCATTCAAAGGCCAGCATAATATTTTCACACTTTATCCGGGTTGGGGTCGGGGACCTGACTCATGTGTCCTTTTCACAGAATAGCTAAAGACAACTCTCTCATCACACTCAGACACCTTTATTCCGACCTAAGCTTTTCTGAACCAGGACGTAGTAATACATCCATCGAGGAATGCTTCCTGCCGTTGCCCTTGGGTGTGGTAGCTATGCATGGTATAAACGTACATCCAGGGAGGTCCCTGGTGGTTCAGTGGTTACGACTCCATGCTCGCAGTGCCGAGGGCCGAGGTTCAATCCCTGGTTGGGGAGTTAAGATCCCACAAAAAGCACAACATGGCCATTAAATAAATGTGTATCCACGATCCCCAGGATCCATATTGACAAGGTGATTCTGGTGTCTGAAATGTACTCCAAAAAAAAAAAAAAAAAAGGAGTAAAAACATGATTGTTTTATTTTTGTATGTTTACGTGTTACTGTGTACTATGTGAATAGCTATCTATAATATGTTTGTTATTTAAAGATATTTATAGAAGTTCAGATTACTAATGTCTTAAAAGAGGCTATATACTATGGTATGTTTTGTTCAGTATATATTTCAAAGTATATACTTTTTGCTTGAGAAAAATCAAAATACTATGGCTACATTGGAGTTATGATATTGCACTATAATGTCTGAGGAATGCTCAGGAAACCTTGTGGGATAAATGTAGGGCATGCATTGCTAATAATAATCTTTATTTTCTGGCTTTTCTCTCTGCTTCTGTCTCTCTCTTTCTGTCTCTGTCCCCAGAATGCTTAGGTTTCTATCTGTTGTAAACCATTCTCCTAACCAGAAAAGGACTTTCCTCTTACATCATCCCTTCTAGTAAATACACTTTAAGGTTTATGCCATTTATGCCCACACGTCCTAAACCAAATGAAGCACAACTAATTCAGTCTTCTGAAGACAATTAGACTAATACCCTTAAAGGGAACTCATTTTTTTAGAGAAACGAGAGGCAAGTCTCCACTCACTAATCACCATGAATACTTCTCTCCATAAGAATAATCGCAACACATCAGAGACCCATTTCATCCTGACCTCGAGCAAATTGTCAGCACAACCTCATTGGCGTTGTAGTGTCAGAGCGTGTGGCTTGACATTCAAATGGAAATAACCACCAACCCCCACTGAATTTTATCTGCAAACTAAATGGAAATAGTTGTTGAAAATTTCCCTAAGCTTTACTAAGAAGTCTTAATACTTTGTAAACAAAAAACAACTTTAGCATTAAGAAGGGAAACAAACAAACAAGAAGCATGTTGTAATACTAGAAGCTTCTGAGAGATAAAGGCCATGCTGGTCAGTTTGACCCAGTGAGCATTTAGGTGCTGTTGCCCCAGGTGGAACTGTTGACCCTGAGAGAAGGAACCATTCAGGTCCTCAGGCTGGACCCTGAAGCTTCTGGTTTGAAGGCTGGTGTTTCATCCTCTTTACTCTAGAAATTATCATTGATTCCGCCTATAATTAGCAGCATCTAATTCTTCCTGTTTCCATTGTTTCCCCATTTCCCCATCTATTTGCCATGAAATGATGGGATCAGACACCATGATCTTCGTTTTTCTGGATGTTGAGTTTTAAGCCAGCTTTTTCACTCTCCCTTATCTCTTTCATCAAGAGGCTCTTTAGTTCCTCTTCGCTTTCTGCCATAAGGGTGGTGTCATCTGCGTATCTGAGGTTATTGATGTTTCTCCTGTCAATCTTGATTCCAACTTGTGCTTCATCCAGCCTGGCATGTCGCATGATGTACTCTGCATATAAGTTAAATAAGCAGGATGACAATATACAGCCTTGATGTACTTCTTTCCCAGTTTGAAACCAGCCCGTTGTTTCATGTCTGGTTCTAACTGTTGCTTCTTGACCTGAATACAGGTCAAATTCTTCCTGTAATCAGAAGGTGGATAGTTCAGCGTTTGCAATGGAAACAAAGTGGTGAGAAAAGCTGAAATAATCATGGAGGAAAGGATATTATGATATATGTTCTTCTGCCTTATTTCTCTTTGGTTTCCAGCACCACCCTATAAATGTCAAACCAGTTTTCCCCAGGCGGAAGTGCTTCAACAGCTTGCAGATATATTCTAATGCTCTACTGTGATTTTTCGTTAATATACATGTAACTGACCTTTTCAAGTCCACTGATACCACTCCAATTTAAAGGCAAAACAGAACCGTGAGATGACTTAATCTAGTCTTTCAATTACTTTTCAAGGTGAAGTCAGTAGACCCGTTTTTGCTTTGTTTGTTGAAACAGTTACTCTGCAGAACCCCCCATGAAAGTTAAAATTGAGCTGCAGGATTTTGCACCCAGCTCTTCTAGACCAGACTCACCTGCTCACTTGTGACTTCCCTTCTGGGGATGTGTTCGCTCTGTGTTCTTTTGTGCTAGGAAGTGGGGGGGGGGGGGCTGCAACTCTGAGTTCCCACCTTCAGCTGTGGTTGAAGAGGAGGGCAAGAGAAGTGAGAAGAGAGGGGTGACTTTCTTCAGATGTAAAGCCAGTAAGTCTCTCTGGGCCTGAAGCCATTTTTTTCTGATCTGAGGGATACTGAGAAAATTGGATTACTTCTGATTTATTCCTGAGGACTGGACCATCTCTGAAACGGATCTGGGGCCATTTCATGTGGGTCTAAGGGGAGATTCCTACACCCATTGCTGTTGTCGAAGTTCACTGTTCCTCCCGTACTGATCTGCTGGTGGGCTGGCTATGGATTGGGGCATAACTTATCATCCTGCTTCCTTTCCTTCCTTCCGTAAATTACACTGCGTGGTAGGAGCTGTGAGATCCTTGGATGAAAGAGATCTGTTGTCAAGGGCTGCGGAACGGCACACCACCATGACCACTCAGGAAGTGGAGAAGCTCTGAGCATAACCAGGTCTGAACCAGCGGCACCTGCTGTGGACTAGGATCTGGCTTGGACTCCTCTCTGGGGTGGTTGTGGGTCGGGGGACTGCTCCCTCCACTGATGCTCTCACTGATTGGACCACTGCAGGATCTGCTGAGTCGTGTCCCTCACATGGCAGATGTCTGTTGCTTTGAGCAATCCTTAGTTGTGTCACAGTCTCTGTATCACACCCCGGGCCTACAGCCTTGGACAAAGACTCTAAAGCACACTATTGGGAAGACTCCAGGAAGCAAGCCTGGGAAAGTGGTTGTGCTGGAGTAAGAGGTCAAGGTGAAGCGATGGTGCCTTAGATTTAAGCAGCACTTTATAGTAGTTTGCAAATGGATGTGTTTCAGGTTCCCCCTCCCCCTCCGGAGGGGTCTCTGTAATGTTGGGGCTGGCTGTGGATTATTCCTCCTTCTGGCCAGGGAGTGAGGTGCCTTGGGGAGACCCCCACGTGGTGTGGCCAGGACGTGAGCCTGAATCTCCCTCCTTCTCTGCCTTGTGCAGTGGTGTGGGGACCCAGTAGCTGAACTTGACTGTACGTGCCCTTGCACTGCTGTGGGGACAGGGCCATGGTGGCTTCTCTGAGGTCATCCACCAGAAACCCGAGGGCCCCTGTTCCTTGAGTACAGTCTCTTCCTCGCGGCCTGAAAGTTTACTGTTCCTCCCGTACTGATCTGCAGCTGGGCTGGCTGTGGATTGGGGCATAACTTATCATCCTGCTTCCTTTCCTTCCTTCCGTAAATTACACTGCGTGGTAGGAGCTGTGAGATCCTTGGATGAAAGAGATCTGTTTATTTTTCCTTTTTAAAACGTGTCAGGAGATGCCAGACACTGAGCTTAGTGATTAAGGGTTAGGACCTTAAGTTCCTCTGAGTTCTTTTTTATGTAATTATGCTAATTTCCTCAGACAGCCTCTAAATCACAAGCAGTATCACAGAGATGAACCAGACACTTTCAAGTCTTTTGAGGAGAGGCTCTGTACCAGTTCCAGCCATATATAAATTTATGGACATACACCTCTTTGTATATTCCAGTTGAAAGATAATATTTTGATGAAGTCCACAGAAGATCGAGCGATTAATTTAGGTGCAGAAGGGAGCCACCCAATAGTCACTCTGTGTTGCAAAGCTGCCGTGTCTAAATGAAGTTTGAGGATGGATCTCTTCGGTCTAATATTTGATATTTGATTGGGGCTTTCCAATTGGCTTCACCATCCAATTTTTTTTTTTTTTTTGGTATAGTTATATATAAGAGAAATGGAGTCCTAGAAATGTGGAGTGACTGCCTACCTAGGGTTTTGTAATATGTCCCAAAAATGGAAGCCCCCGAAACTAGATTTTAACAACTTGTAGGAAATGGACTGAGGTGGATCAGTCATTCCTCCAGCACCCAGAGCTGCTGTCTCAGTGAACAAGATAACGAACTCGTTTCTGTGTGTTGTGAGACAGGAAGCCTTCTCTACGTCTTCACCCTTGCACACATCACCACAGACCACAAAGAAAGCAAAGAAGAAGTGGATTCTACGTTTTGAATAATACTTCTGTTTCTCATTCTGTGAGAAGACTTCGCTGTCCTGTTTTGATATTTCTCTACCTTGAATCCAAAAGGGGACGCATGCCCCAGGGAGATGATGAGCATCTCATCATAAAGCCCAGGATTTTATTCCACCACCTCTTTTAACGTCCTTGCATGATGCGGATGTGACTTTTTGCACTGCATGATGTTTTGGGGGCAAGATGTTAATGTCGAAACGGTACCTTCAATCTCATTGCAGTCTGTCATCTCCCCTCTTGGAACGAACTGAAAAAAAAGAGGCATGACTCATTTCTCCTGCTTTCTGTGTTTGAGGATGACTTGTCAGAGAAAAATAAAAACAGGAGAAAATATGTCTAGTAAAATGACATGGGAAATAGTGGAAATGTTCTGCTTGTGTTCGTTTTCTGCCCTGCAGTGTTGCTTGGTCAAAATAAAAGTTCCCTGGGAAGTATTGAGTGGCTGGGCTTTTATCGTCTACAAAGATTAGGGCGCCCTCTGGTGGCATCTTCAAAATAATAGCTTTTAGACGATTTTTTTCCCCCTTTGGTGTTTTTCTTTTTTCTTTTTCTTTTCTTCTTCTTCTTCTTCTCCTTATTTTTATTTTTAATTTTTTTTTACTGTACAATAGTGTATTGGTTTTGTCACACATCAACAGGAATCTGCCACGAGTGTACACGTGTTCCCAGTCCCGAACCCCCCTCCCACATCCCTCCCCACACCATCCCTCCGATTTTTAAATGGAAGAATTTTACTGAGCAATCTATTTCAACAATAACTCAGGTGGCCTTCTCCAGTGGTCCTCAGCTGACAGGTTTTCTCGATACAGAGGTATTTATACTTTTCAAAATTGTCGACGCACACAATTTACCTCATCATTGTTATGTACCCACATCTTGTTTAGAGAATCTTAAAAATCTGCAGATTACAAAAATTACAACCAGTGGCACAGAAGCTCCTTAAAACACATAAGATATGTCCGTGAAAAAGGGACAATGAAAATATTGAAGTAGCATCATAAATTGCCTTTATTCCGATCCACTGATGGAAGGAGGTTAGTTTGCATCGAACTTAACACCTCCTTGACGACTGTATACACAGAGTGTTTATTTTTTTTCCTCTCTCCCTCCAAATTTTCACTTTACGTGCCGCGTCTCATCCTCTGTTTCCTCCATCTGCCACCAGCAAGTCTGTCTAGGCTCCCACACGGACGCAGTAAAAAATTATTCTAGACCAAAGGGATTATCCAAAGACATCGATATAGCATGTCCTTGATTTCCAGAACAATCTTGCATTAGTTTTCTCTTGCTGCTGCACCACTGCAAATGTAGCAGCTTAAAAATGTGTTTTCTTCCACTTGTGGATTCAGAAATGTGATACCCATTTTTCCATAAGCTAAAATCAAAGTATTGTCAGAATTGGGTTCCTGGGATTGCCCTGATGGTTCAGTGGTTAAGGATCCATCTGCCAATGCAGGGAACACGGGTTCTATCCCTGGTCTGGGAGGTTCCTATTAGGCAAGGGGCAACTAAGCCTGTGCGCCACAACAAAAGAAGGCACCTCAATTAGAAGCCCACACAGTGCAACTAGAGAAAGCCCTTGCACAGCCAAAAATAAATTAAAAAAAAAAAAAAAGAGAGAGAGAGAGAGAGAGAGAACTGTGTTCCTTCTGGAGCCTCCAGGGAAGAATGTGTTTCCTTGCTCTCTCCAGGTCACCCACATTCTTTGCTTCTTGGCTATCTCCCTCCATCTTCAAAGTGGCAACATTGTATCTCTCTGCTCCTGGTCTCCCTAGTGAGAGACCCTCTCCAGACTGGCTCTTTTAAGGACCGATGTGATTACATTCAGCCCACCTGGGTTAATGCAGGCAACCTTCTCTGTTTTAACAACCTGAATACAACCTCCAACCTTAATTCCTCTTTGTACCATATATGCAGGTCCAGAGATTCATGGGCATCATTCTACCAGGTAAATCTGCTGACTGTAAACCTCCATTTCAAATATCCTATTTAGTCCCCCTGAACCATCGATATCTTCCAGAAATTTTGGAATGTCTAAGTTTTAATGACAAGCACGAAATCCTTTGTCATACCGTGTGACGAATTTGGTTTCATCAAAATATATTCACTATAGGAAAAGTATTAATAATTCCATCTTTATGAGAAAGGGGGAACATTTTCTAGCTTTTAAACTGACACATGCTCAGGTGTGACAGGTACAGGAGTTTCACAATTCGATCAAGTTTTAATAACACCTGTATTTAAAGACAAAGCATTAGAAAGTTGTTTTTGAGAATTGAAAATTGTTTAGCAGAGGGTGACTTAGGCCTCGAAATCTTAGGTTTATGAGCTGCTCCATGCCAGGTCCCAGCTTGCTCTCACAGGAAAGAGTCCCAGTGAGTCTAGTGAATCCATGATGATGTTCAAATGTACCAAGAGGCATAGAATTTCCATTGATTTCAGCCCTTGTAAATCACCATCTGAGTACTATATTTGTCTTTTCTCTTTGAACAACCGAAAGGAGCCTGTCTTTACAGGTAACCCCTTGATGCTGGTCTCCTTGTTTTTCCAGCCTCATGCTTTGGGAACTCATAAGCACCCTGCCTGCCCTGAAGTCTCTGATGAGTGTGTGTTGGCAGTTCTGTTCAGAGCAGGTGGTGTGGGGAAGGGACAGAACTCCCAGGCCAGCGGGGTGCCTGGACGCTTCACTAGTTGTTGTCCTGGCGCCAAATATTATTGTTGTGGACGCTGTGGAAGCCAGCCCAGAACCCTTCACTCGTCCAGAGTTTTCATGCCTCAGGATTTGCAGTTAATAGCATCCCCCTTTTCCAGAAAATGGTCCTCAGCCTAAATGAGACCCACTTAAGCCAGGTTGTTATTTATGCCCTTCATTCTCAACCAGGGTGGCTGTGGCAAATAAATGCCAAAGCCAGATGGCAACACTTAGCAATCACAAGCAAGGTAGTCAGAATTAGTGCAACGGGCAACAGTGACACCCTGGGGCTGGTGCTGACCATATGGATCTTTGGAGATGGCTAATAGAAAATGAGTCTCTAGACACAAAATACATGGGAAGACAGCTGTATGCAGAAATACCTTCAAGGGAAATTTGATAGGGCCCAAAATGTTGCTGATTCCCAGGAATATTTTCCCTTCCAAATAATATGGCTGCTGGGTTAGGGGAGGGAAGGGAAATATACAGGCCGAATGATAAATGGCCCATGTGCTCTAATTTCTTTTTTATTCTTTAAAACTTTTGGCTGCATCGTGTGACATGTGGGATCTTAGTTCCCTGACAGGGATTGAACCTGCACCCTCTGCAGTGAATGTATGGAGTCTTAACCACTGGACCTGCAGAGAAGTCCTGCTAATTTTTAAATGTACAATTGGAAATGCTATACTTGGCAGCTGGAAGAATTCTCATGTCAGTTTTTTTTTTTTTTAACCAGTAATAAGTATTGTATAAGTCCTTGAAGCTACCTCTTTCAGAATAGACAGTAAATGAAAACCAACATTGTATCCAAGGGAAATGGCAGAGGTCAGTGGCCCCAGTAAAGGGCTTTAAGGTATAGGAGTAGTGGTGCCCACTAATACCTATTTAATTTCCAAGTTTGTCTCCTTAAAAAACCAAGAAGGATCATGGCAAATTATGGTGGATTCCTGTTAACTGAACCAAGTTGTTACCCACTGTACCTGCAGTGTTTGCTGCAGTCTCTTTACTAGAGCAGATTACATCCACAAGCACATAAACCTTGGCTGGGAAGTGGATTCTCTTCAACATCCTTCAGTTCACATCTATATGGAATAGATGACTAAATGCATGTATGGTTTTACCATAAATGGGGGCTATATTAATTCTCTTGCTGTGTGTTATGATATAGTTAAAAGGGACCTAGACCATTTAAACATTCCACAGAAAATCATATTGGTTCACCATATTGATGACATCACGTAGCAAGCAATACGAACTTGATGAGCAAGAAGGGGCAAGTACTTCGGAGGCTATGGTTTGACACAGGAACTGTGGATAGTGAGAGACAGATTCAACAAAGGCTCATAGTCTTGCTAAATATGTGAAATGTCTAGGGGTCCAATTGCTTGGGGAAAGCCCGGACATCTCATGCAAAGGACAGAATTATTGTACCTTGTGTGTGGATGTGCTCAGTCATGTATGATTCTCTGCAACCCCAAGAACTGTAGCACTCCAGGCTCCTCTGTCCACAGGATATTCCAGACAAGAATACTAGAGTGGGTTGCCATTTCCTTCTTCAGAGGATCTTCCTGACCCAGGGATTAAACCCTTGTCTCCTGTATCTCCTGCATTGCAGGCGTTTTCTTTACCACTGAGCCACTTGGGAAGCTTGCTGCTACTGCTGCTAAGTCACTTCAGTCGTGTCCGACTCTGTGTGACCCCATAGACAGCAGCCCACCAGGCTCCCCCATCCATGGGATTTTCCAGGCAAGAGTACTGGGGTGGGTTGCCATTGCCTTCTCTGAAGCTTAGATGTCTACAATAAGAAAGAAGCATTATGCTTGGTGGGTCTGTTCAAGTTTTGAAGGGAACATGTCCTGTACTTGGGAAGATTGTTCTGACTTCATTCATTGAGATGTGAATCTTCTAGAGCCCAGAACAAGAATGGGCTCTACAGTAAGAATAGACCGTAGTGCAAGTAATCCTTCTCATGCTTGGGCTCTATGACTTGGCAGATCCCACAGTCGGTAGTAGAGATAGATACAACCCATAAGAAACTATCTGGAGTCTATGACAGCCTCCAACATGAGAGTCACGGCACAGACCCCTAGGATTCTGGACCAAGGCCATGCCATCTACAACAGAGAATGAGTTACCATGGAAAAAATATTCTGGCTAGCTATTTAGTCCTGGTGAATCTAACTATGGTAGAGTGTCTAACCAAGGCACACCAGCTGGTTTTGCAGCCAGAACTAATCACCAAGCAGTGAGTACTCTTAGACATATCTTTCAAGTGGTCCAGAAGTAATTTAGTGTAAAATGGGGGCGGCATGGTCAAGATTGGGCTTCCGCAGCTCTAGAGGGCTCCAGGCAATGGTGTAAACGAGTGGATCAGACACCTACACCACTTACCACGGTTACATAGTCATCGCTTCCTGGGTTCACACATTTTCTTCCTGGGGAGTTCTCATTGTCAAACCAAAGAGGAAACTGCCCAAACCTAGATCATTAGTGGGTTGACTTTATACCTGAATTTGAGTAAAAAATGAACTTTTCAACGGTCCTACAGTCTCATTCTGAAAGCCAGTGGTGAGCAGAAAACCACCCAGGAGTCAGAGCTTCAGGCCAGGTCACTGGTCGTCCACTTTGTGTGGAGGGAGAGGCGGCCCCAGTAACACTGAGGACAAAGAGGCCTGGGTTAGGGGAGTGGGTTTTGGCACAAAATGTGAGGATCTAATGTGTTGAGTTAATCCCAGCAGAGAGCACCCATTTCAGAAGAAGCACTGAGCAACCAAGCAGACAGGATGAGTCAGCCAACTGATGTGCTAGCCTCTGTCCTGAATCACCCCAGGGCTTACACATGGGCTCATGGAGAGAGAAACCACAGTGGCAAAGACGGAAATTAACCACAGGCTCCAAATCACGTGCTTCCTCCCCAGGGGTGAAAGCTCCTGCTCCTGCTGAACGTCTTGCCCACTAGGAACAAAACCAATGCTGAGTCCCAAGAAGGTGCTGTGCTCTGGGGTGACCAAGCAGCTACGTGTTGGCACGTTGATTAGGTCGAACCCCTTCCATCTGGGAAAAAGCAGTGTTTCACCCTGATTGAGACTGACAGGGATCCATATATGGATTCATCTGAGGCTCACAGAATGTCTGGTGGACGATCCTGCATATCATCCCTGTTATGGACTGAATGATTGTGTCCCTCCAAAATTCATATGTTGACATCACATCCTTAATGTGATGGTATTTAGAAGTGGGGCCTTTCGGAGGCCATAGGTCATGAGGATGGCACCCTCGTGAATGGCATTGTGACCTCACAAGAAGTTTCCTCTCTTTCTACCATGTGATGATACAGGGTGCAATCAGGAGTCTGCACCCCAGAAGAGGGCTGTGGCCAGAACCCTGTCCTGCTGGCCTCCCTGATCTCAGACTTCCAGCCTTCAGAACTATGAGAAGTGAATTTCTGTTGCTGATAAGTCACCTAGCTTATGGCATTTCGTCATAGCAATCTGAGTAGACTGAGATCATGACCTTAATGAGCAGCCCACTGTACGGCCAAGGAACTGAGGCAGTGGGTACATGACTGTGGGGCCTGGTGGTTCTATCACATTCTATATGTTCAAGAGGCTGCTGGCTTGAAAGAGCTTTGGAAAAGTCTCCTGAAGGGGCAGCTGAGACACCTACTGGTAGGAATATATTATGAGAGTGGAACACCACCCTTCAGAATATAGTGCGCTTTTAAGAGCCAGTGGCCATTGTATGGTACCCTAAATTACGTAGGTCAGGAAACAAGAGGCAAGAAATAGAACTGGCTGACTCAGCATCACTCCAAGAGATTCAGCTGGGGAATTTGTGTTTTCCATCCTTCCAAGGTCGGGCTCTGTGGATCTACAGGTCCTACTTCTGCAAGGGGGTGGGGAGTGGGCAATGAGAGTCCCCAGAAACCAAAGACTATACCACCTAGTTACTTAGAACTCCTCAGGCTGAGAGACCAGCAGGCCCTGAAAGGCTCTACCATGCTGGCAGGGATTATTGACTATAGTAACCACAAGGAGATAAGATTGTGGGTACATAGTGGAAGAGGGAAAAATACATTTGGCACTCAGACAATCTACAGGGGCATCTCTTGGTACTCCATGGCTGGTTATAACTTGCCCAGTAAAATGGCAAGAGCAGTCACGGGCCTGAGGAATGTATGGTGACCAGGAACTCAGAGATGAGGTTTGGAGCATCAGGTAGCAGATATGCAAAGAAAGGGAGTCTAGGATGTGTGCTGGAGGAGGGAGATAGAGTGTCACGGAGGCCTTGGGAACCATGACACAGCTGGGCTATAGTTCAACACGCTAACTTGCCTCTTGGGAGTTCATTCAGAAATTCTGACTGTGCCAGTATGTAGCAAGCTTAATATGACGGTGAAAAGCAAGAGCTCAAAAGGAGGACTCCTTCACATCACTTCCACAATAATCTCTGTCTCTGCTCATGCTTCTGTGGAATCTGATCTAAGACAGCTGTCCACCTCTCTGCCGGACTTTTTCACGTGGGGGGCACTTTTTGTTCTGTGCTGTGTAATGGTACCCTGGGAAGCATGGCATAGTGAGGACTATATTGTTTTTCTTCTTGTTCAATAGTTTATCAGCCTTGAGAATGAGTCCAGAATGCAACTGCTCTTTACTTCACACGCCTAACCCACCACCTTAGTATACTTTGCTGCTGCTGCTGCTAAGTCGCTTCAGTCGTGTCCGACTCTGTGCGACCCCATAGATGGCAGCCCACCAGGCTCCCCCGTCCCTGGGATTCTCCAGGCAAGAACACTGGAGTGGGTTGCCATTTCCTTATACTTTAAGTATCATCTAATCCATGAGTGACAGTCAGAATCATTCATTAGCAACTTCACAACACATCTTGATTTTCTACGTTACGCACAAAATGCTCCATTTCATACTTTTCAAACATTGACTGGAACTTAAGTATTTACTTTTGTTACCACCCGTCTTTACAAATTATTGATCAGGGTTAGACTGTGAGATTTTGTTTTTCACTTGCTTTCCCTAGACACCCAAGTTAAGCAAATATCTCTCTAAAAATGGTTACTGGGGGAAGGGTAGGGGAGAGGGATAATTAGGGAATTTGGGATTGACACCTACATGTTGCTATATTTTAAATGGATAACCAACAAGGACCTACTGTATAGCACCGTATTGAACTCTGCTCAATATTATATAACAACCTAAATGGGAAAAGGGTTTGCAAATGAAGAGATACTTGTATATGTATAACTGAATCACTTTGCTGTGCACCTAAAACGAATACACCATTGTTAATCACCTATACTCAGTGACAAAGAATCTGCCTGCCACGATAGGAGATGCAAGAGACATGGGTTCGATCCCTGGGTAAGAAAAATCTCCTAGAGAAGGAAATGGCAACCCACTCTAGTATTCTTGCCTGGAGAATTTCCATGGACAAAGGAGTCCGTGGGCTACAGTCCATGGGGTCACAAAGAATTGGATATGACTAAGCGACTGAGCAATACTCTAATATATAAAGTAAAAAGTTAAAAAAAACATAGTGCCTTGCAGAAATGTCCTAATATGACCTTATCATTAGTCCATTTTATCAAGGACAGTGTGATACTTGTTATACAAGGTGTGATACTTATAAACCTTTTAAATTGAGGTTAATGTTTGCTTATGGATGTCCAGTGACTCCAGAACCACTTGTTTAAAATGCTGTCTTTCTTTCATTGAGTTTTTGCACCTGTGTCAAAGTTTGTTGTATTTGTGTGGATCTATTTCTAAGTTCTTGGTTCTGTTCGTTTGCTCTCTGTGCATCTCCCGCTGCCAGTATCCCACAGTCTTGATGACTGCAGCTATATACATAAAAATTGAATTCTGGCAGACTGCTTCCTCCCACTTCCTTTTCTTCTTCAAAATAAGTTAGCTATTCTAGCTCTCTGTGTATTCACCTAAATTTTAGCATAATCTTGACTATATCTATGAAAAAACTTGCTGGAATTTTTTGCCAGTTTTATTGAGATGTAATTAACAAATAAAAATTGTATATATTTATGGCATACAGCGTGAAGTTTTGATACATGCATATGTTGTGAAATGATTACCATGCTCAAGCTAATGAACATATCCATCATCTCATATAGTTATCATTTTCTGTGCGTTGTGTGGTGAGAGCATTTAAAGTCTCTCAGAAAATTTCAATTATATATTACGGTATTATATTGACTACAATCTCAAATTGACTACAATCTTGTATATTAGATGCCCAGAAATTCTGAACTTTAGAGTTCTTTGACTGACATTTCCCTATTTGCCCCACTCCGTAGCCCCTGGCAACTGCCATTCTAATCTCTGCATCTATGAGTCTGGCTTGTTTAGATCCAAATATAACTGAGATCATGCAGTATTTGTCTTTCTGTGCCTGGCTTCTTTCACTTAGCTTGATGTCCTTCAAGTTCATCTATGCTGTCACTAATGGCAGAATTTTCTTCTTTAGGATTTTTTTGTCTGTAAAACTGTGTCACTGCCAACAGAGACAATTTTACCTTTTTCTCTCCAGTTTGGATGCTTTTTGCTTTTCTTAAGATGTATGCTCCTTGGAAAAAAAACTTATGACCAACCTAGACAGCAAAGCAGAGACATTACTTTGCCAACAAGGGTCCGACTCGTCAAGGTCATGGTTTTTCTAGTAGTCATGTATGGATGTGCAAGTTGGGCTATAAAGAAAGCTGAGCACCGAAAAATTGATGCTTTTGAACTGTGGTGTTGGAGAAGACTCTTGAGAGTCCCTTGGACTGCAAGGAGATCCCACCAGTCCATCCTAAAGGAGATCAACCCTGGGATTTCTTTGGAGGGAATGATGCTGAAGCTGAAACTCCAGTACTTTGGCCACCTCATGTGAAGAGTTGACTCATTGGAAAAGACCCTGATGCTGGAAAAGATTGAAGGCAGGGAGAGAAGAGGATGACAGAGGGTGAGATGGTCGGATGACATCAGGGACTCAATGGACATGAGTTTGTATAAACTCTGGGAGTTGGTGATAGACAGGGAGGCCTGGTGTGCTGCAGTCCATGGGGTTGCAAAGAGTCAGACACGACTGAGCAATTGAACTGAACTGAACTGAATTACTCTGTTTAGTACTTCCAGCACTGTAGTGAATGGAAGTGATGAGACTGGGCATTGTTGTCTTGCTCCTGAGCTTAGAGGAAAAGCTTTCAGCTTTTCACCATTGAGTATAAGTTGTCCATTTGCCATAGACAGCCTTAATTATGTTTAGGTGCATTCCTTCTAATTTACTGAAAGATTTTATCATGCAAGGGTGTTTTAATTTGTTACATGCTTTTTCTGCACCTACTGAGATGATCATATGATTTTCATCCTTCATTCCATTAATGTGGTATATCACATTTACTGATTTGTGTATTTTAAACCATCCTTGTATCCCATGGATAAATCCCACTTGACCGTTGTGTATGATCCTCTTAACATGCTGTGATGTTGAATTTGGTTTACTAGTACTTTATTGAGAATATTTATATCTATGTTAATCAGGAATATTAGCCTAAATGTTTTTTGTATTATTGTTGTCTGGGTTTGGTATCAGAATAATGCTGGCCCTTTAAAATGAGTTTAAGTGTATTCTTTCCTCTTCTTTGTTTGGAAGAGTTTGAAATGGCTTGGCATTAATTCTTTAAATATTTGGTAGAATTTACCAGTGAAGACAGTAGGTCCTGGCATTTTCTGTGTTCAGAGGTTTTTTGATTACTGATTCAATTTCCTTCCTCCTTACTGGAATATTTATACTTATCCACTGGTCAAGACAGGGACAAGCTGGTGATTTAATGACATTAATACATATTGCCCATGTATCGTGTGTAAGGCAGCATGCATTATACTATTATTAGTAGTATGTTATCTCTTTTATGTGAAGTAGGTTTCATTCATTTGATAAGTGGGCAAACTAAGTTCAGAATGATTAAAATCTTTACCTGAAACCATGTGTCCAGTAAGAATCAGAGGTGGATTTGATTGATTTTAATTTGACTCTGGCTCCATTACTGAAGCTCTGACCAAACTAGAGAGTCTACCATTGAAGAGCTCATTTGCTCATTCTTGCTTCTACAGTGTCTAATATTGGTCTATAATCAGAAAAGACCCTGATGCTGGGAAATATTGAAGGCAGGAGGAAAAGGGGACGACAGAGGATGAGACAGTTGGATGGCATCACTGACTCGATGGACACGAATTTGAGCAAGCTCCTGGAGTTGGTGACAGACAGGGAGGCCTGGCATGCTGCAGTCCATGGGGTCGCAGAGTCAGACACGATTGAGCAACTGAGCTGAATCAGAATGTAACAAATAATAACTGCTTTGCCCACATCAGGGCAGCAACTGAGTTATGAGGGTGTGACACAGGGGGAGCAGTTTGCAGGAAGTTTGAAGAAAGGGCATCCTTTCCCAGAATGTAGTCACTGGGGGATAGTGCAGAGTGGTGCCCCCCTGGCAGCTGACCTATGAAATCTCTGTTCAGTAGTTTTTTAGAGCTTTCTGAGGCTGCATGTGATTCTTGGGAGACCCATCTGTGAGCAGCTCCTCATAAATAAATAGCTGAACTTTATATCATTTTTAAGGTTGATGGTGAAATAAATCATAGGTCTGGGAAGAGTGTGAGCTTAAAAGTTGGAGTTCTTAAAAATCGTACTTCCTCTGGGGAGGATAAATGCTGTGGTTCTTTTGTTGGGATAATGACAGACTGTCACTGTCTGTCTGCCAGAGTCCTGCTCACTGAATAAATGCTGGTAATTGCTAATTACTTCAAGAAACTGACTCATAGCCTGCAAGTGACTTGCATATCAATATTGCAGGCCCCTTGTGCTGGTTTTCGAGAGCTGACGTCTTGTTACCAGAGTCTGCACACTGATTTCTTCAACTTCCTGTGGGTTAGGATTGGTTCAAGTGTGACTTTTTGCAGGGATATCATTACCAGGAAATTTAACATGTAGGCAGTGGGGTTAATGTTCATTGTTTCTGGCCATTTCAGTCTGCAGATCATGTTTTTTCATTCCATAAATAGTGGAGAAAATGAAAAGCTTTTGATTTAAATCTCCAGTGAGCTAGGCATTAGGGGCTGATGTAAGTGGCTACTCACATTTGCTGGGTCCATCAGTGTCTTTGACTTCTCGGAAACTGTATTAGCCTACCACAGTTTGATGGCTGTGTTAGACCCAGCTGCCTGGAGGAGGGCATGGCTACCCACTCTAGTATTCTTGCCTGGAGAATCCCATGCACAGAGGAACCTGGTGGGTTACAGTCCATAGGATCACAGAGTTGGACACAAATTAAGCAACTGAGCATGCATGGTGTTACAGGCATGGTGACATCTTTTCTTTCCTTCAGGACAATTCTAAACTTAAAAAGGGTGTTCCCAGGGTATGTCTGTTACGGACTTTTCTAACCGTGGCCAGATCAGAGTGTCCAACTCTTTTCTTTTTCTAACAGTGACCAGTGATCAGTCGTGTCCAACTCTTTGCTACACCATGGACTGTAGTCTGCCAGGCTCCTCTGTCCATGGAATTCTCCAGGCAAGAATATTGGAGGGGGTTGCCATTTTCTTCTCCAGGAGATCTTCCAGATGCAGGGATTGAACCCAGGTCTCCTGCATTGCAGGCAGATTCTTTACTGTCTGGGTCACCAGGGAAGCCATCTCCTGCTGTATCAGTAAAGAAAAAATATCACAGCCATTAGTGATCTCTGGCCTCCAAATGTGAATAAGGGCTCCCCAAACTGATCCAGTGATTGCTGAAGAGCTGCGGGATGCAAGAAGCACAGTGAAGAAGGAAATAGGACTGGGGCCAAATAGCCGAGGTGTATATGAGAGGGATGAATTCAGTGAGCCCAGAGGCTTAAATCTTCCCATGCATAGAAGGCTGAATTCCTTAACTTAATACCTGACCTGTGATGTTTGGACTGTCAGCTCTCTTTGTTGCAAATTTGTATAGAGCCTGACTTCCCCTCCCGCCACCTTGGAGCAGTTTTCTTAGAGCTTCTGAGATGCAGTCTCCAGGACTCAGAGTCCTAAACATCCCCACCAAACAAAGTAACTTTACTTTCAGGTCATGACTACATTTTTTAGTCAACAATGGATAGGAGAACACTCGAGGGGCCACTGGTCTTGATTGCTGTCCTTCCTCATTGCATCTGTCCAGCTCTTTGTGAATTTTCTGGTTTGTAGCTTGCTCCTGGTTGGAAGAAAAGTAAAAGGCAAGAGAAAGTAAGTTAAACTAAAAGTGGAAAACTCAATGAGTTTGATACACATCATAAAGGGGACTCTTGTTTTATACGCTTTAAGGGAAAAATGTAACCCGGCTCTCAACCTCTCTAGTGTCTGTTGCGCATCTGATCTTCCTCCCGTCTTTTCTGCAGGACTCTGGTACCTGCTAAACAAGGCAGGACTCATCAATTCTAGGATGCCCACCTTGGCTGTCTCCCTGCCCTCCAAGCACACTGGCAGAGCTCCTCTTCCCTTTTGTGTATTCAACCAGGAAGGCACATGTGTAAGACTTACCTGTTCAGTTCAGTTCAGTTGCTCAGTTGTGTCTGACTCTTTGCAGCCCCATGGACTGCAGCACGCCAGGCTTCCCTGTACACCACCAACACCCAGAACTTGCTCAAACTCATGTCTATCGAGTCGGTGATGCCATCCAACCTTATCACCCTCTGTTGTCCCCTTCTCCTCCTGCCTTCAATATTTCCCAGAATAAGGGTCTTTACCAGTGAGCCAGTTCTTCACATCCAGTGAACAAAGAATTGGAGTTGCAGCTTCAGCATCAGTCCTTCCAATGAATATTCAGGACTGGTTTCTTTTAGGATAGACTGGTTAGATCTTGCAGTCCAAGGGACTCTCAAGAGTCTTCTCCAACACCACAGTTCAGTTCAGTTCAGTCACTCAGTCGTGTCTGACTCTTTGCGACCTTATGAATTGCAGCATGCCAGGCCTCCCTGTCCATCACCAACTCCCAGAGTTTACCCAAACCCATGTCCATCGAGTTGGTGGTGCCATCCAGCCATCTCATCCTCTGTCGTCCCCTTCTCCTCTTGCTCCCAATCCCTCCCAGAATTAGGATCTTTTACAAAGAGTCAACTCTTCGCATGAGGTGGCCAAAGTACTGGAGTTTCAGCTTCAACATCAGTCCTTCCAATGAACACCCAGGACTGATCTCCTTTAGGATGGACTGGTTGGATCTCCTTGCAGTCCAAGGGACTCTCAAGAGTCTTCTCCAACACCACAGTTCAAAAGCATCAATTCTTCAGCACTCAGCCTTCTTCACAGTCCAACTCTCACATCCATACATGACCACAGGAAAAACCATAGCCTTGAGTAGATGGACCTCTGTTGGCAAAGTAATGTCTCTGCTGTTGAATATGCTATCTGGGTTGGTCATAACTTTCCTTCCAAGGAGTAAGAGTCTTTTAATTTTATGGCTGCATTCACCATCTGCAGTGATTTTGGAGCCCAAAAAATAAAGTCTGACACTGTTTCCCCATCTATTTCCCAAGACAGACAGGTCATGGTGGAGAGGTCTGACAGAATGTGGTCCACTGGAGAAGGGAATGGCAAACTGCTTCAGTATTCTTGCCTTGAGAACCCCATGAACAGTATGAAAAGGCAAAATGATAGGATACTGAAAGAGGAACTCCCCAGGTTGGTAGTTGCCCAATATGTTACTGGAGATCAGTGGAGAAATAACTCCAGAAAGAATGAAGGGATGGAGCCAAACACAATAGCAAAAACAATACCCAGTTGTGGATGTGACTGGTGATAGAAGCAAGGGCATTGCTGTAAAGGGCAATATTGCACAGAAACCTGGAATGTCAGGTCCATGAATCAAGGCAAATTGGAAGAAGTCAAACAGGAGATGGCAAAAGTAAATGTCAACATTCTAGGAATCAGCAAACTAAAATGGACTGGAATGGGTGAATTTAACCCAGATGACCATTATACCTACTACTGTGGGCAGGAATCCCTCAGAAGAATTGGAGTAGCCATCATGGTCAACAAAAGAGTCCGAAATGCAGTACTTGGATGCAATCTCAAAAACAACAGAATGATCTCTGTTTGTTTCCAAGGCAAACCATTCAATATCACAGTAATCCAAGTCTATACCTCAACCAGTAATGCTGAAGAAGCTGAAGTTGAACGGTTCTATGAAGACCAACAAGACCTTTTAGAACTAACACCCAACAAAGATATCCTTTTCATTATAGGGGACTGGAATGCAAAAGTAGGAAGTCAAAAACACCTGGAGTAAAAGGCAAATTTGGCCTTGGAATATGGAATGAAGCAGGGCATGGGCTAATAGAGTATTGCCAAGAAAATGCACTGGTCATAGCAAACACCCTCTTCCAACAACACAAGAGAAGACTCTACACATGGACATCACCACATGGTCAACACCAAAATCAGATTGATTATATTCTTTGCAGCCAAAGATGGAGAAGCTCTATACAGTTAGCAAAAACAAGACTGGGAGCTGACTGTGGCTCAGATCATGAACTCCTTATTGCCAAATTCAGACTTAAATTGAAGAAAGTAGGGAAAGCCACTAGACCATTCAGGTATGACCTAAATCGAATCCCTTATGATTATACAGTGGAAGTGAGAAATAGATTTAAGAGATTAGATCTGATAGACAGAGTACCTGATGAACTGTGGACAGAGGTTCGTGACATTGTATAGGAGACAGGGATCAAGACCATCCCCATGGAAAAGAAATGCAAAAGAGCAAAATGGCTGTCTGGGGAGGCCTTACAAATAGCTGCAAAAAGAAGAGAAGTGAAAAGTAAAGGAGAAAAGGAAAGATATAAGCATCTGAATGTAGAGTTCCAAAGAATAGCAAGGAGGGATAAGAAAGTCTTCCTCAGAGATCAATGCAAGGAAATAGAGGAAAACAAAAGAATGAGAAAGACTAAGGATCTCTTCAAGAAAATTAGAGATACCAAGGCAACATTTCATGTAAAGATGGGCTCGATAAAGGACAGAAATGGTATGGACCTGACAGAAGCAGAAGATATTAAGAAGAGGTGGCAAGAATACACAGAAGAACTGTACAAAAAAGATCTTCACAACCCAGATAATCACGATGGTGTGATCACTCACCTAGAGCCAGACATCCTGGAATGTGAGGTCAAGTGGGTCTTAGAGCATCACTACAAACAAAGCTAGTGGAGGTGATGGAATTCCAGTCGAGCTCTTTCAAATCCTGAAAGATGATGCTGTGAAAGTGCTGCACTCAACATGCCAGCAAATTTGGAAAGCTCAGCAGTGGCCACAGGACTGGAAAATGTCAGTTTTCATTCCAATTCCAAAGAAAAGCAATGCCAAAGAATGCTCAAACTATGACACAATTGCACTCATCTCACATGCTAGTAAAGTAATGCTTAAAAATCTCCGAGCCAGGCTTCAGCAGGCTTCAGTTCACATGTACCATGAACTTCCAGATGTTCAAGCTGGTTTTAGAAAAGGCAAAGGAACCAGAGATGAAATTGCCAACATCGCTGGATCATCAAAAAAGGAAGAGAGTTCCAGAAAAACATCTATTTCTGCTTTATTGACTATGCCAAAGCCTTTGACTGTGTGGATCACAATAAACTGTGGAAAATTCTGAAAGAGCTGGGAATACCAGACCACTTGACCTGCCTCTTGAGAAACCTATATGCAGGTCAGGAAGAAACAGTTAGAACTGGACATGGAACAAGAGACTGGTTCCAAATAGGAAAAGGAGTATGTCAAGGCTGTATATTGTCACCCTGCTTATTTAACTTATATGCAGAGTACATCATAAGAAATGCTGAGCTGGAGGAAGCACAAGCTGAAATCAAGATTGCCGGGAGAAATATCAATAACCTCAGATATGCAGATAACACCACCCTTATGGCAGAAAGTGAAGAGGAACTAAAAGCCTCTTGATGAAAGTGAAAGAAGAGAGTGAAAATGTTGGCTTAAAGCTCAACATTCAGAAAACACCACAGTTAAAAAGCATCAATTCTTCAGTGCTCAACTTTCTTCACATTTGGACTACTAGGAATTACCTGGGGAACTTCTAAAACATCCTGATGGTCACCTCAAGTCACATAATGGTCCCTTTTTATTATTTTACTGAACGCTTTCTCTATATTGTCTAATTTAATCCTAATGTCAATTCTTAATGATTTTGCAGTGGCAGAAACAGGCTCAGAGAGTTTAAGAATATGCTAGTGAGTAGAAGGGGTGAGGGATTAAACCTGGTCATTGTGGGTCAAATCTCAGAATTTTAATTGTCTGTGACACCATTCCACATGCTGTTTGGCCACTGTCTCTAGGGATGCTGGGCCAGTGGGGCAAGAGGGCTCACAGAAGGGGCTGAGAGGTAAAGGTTTAGGTGGAACATGGGGTCCCCTAGCCATTCTTAAGAGGGAGCGTAAAGTGAGCATAGAGATTTAGCAGAGCTTAATCTGCAGGATCACTTGGCTACATCTCGTATCTCTTTCTACATTATTCAGCTGAAAGTTGATGCCATTGTTTACAAGAAGAGTCAAGGATAGCCACATATCATAGATTCCCATAAAGGTTTCTCTCATTTCTACTTCTGTCCTTCTGCCTTGGGCAGAGTACTTTTCATGTGAAATATGAGCCTCAGAATGGAACTCTGGTGCAGATGAGAATGGGAGGAGGTGGGAGGACTGGTGATAGAGAGAAGGAGAAGCAGGATCTCAGGAAAACAGCACAGACTATGACAGAGGTGAGATTGTGCACGTGATCCCTTTGATATGGCTTCTCACTCTTTGAGGATAGTCAGATCCCAACAAATTCATTCAGTCACTTCCATGTGACCAACCGGGCCTCTCTGGGTATAAGGACTCAGGCTTTCTGGATGGGCAGAGCTGAATTATATCTTTACAAGTCCTAAGCATACGAAAGAGAATGGTTTTCCCCTTCCCATATGTAAATTCAAATAGTGAAAATACTCTACACTACAGAAAGTCCAGCGAGCTTGAATCTTTCTATTATGATTGTATTAGTGCTTCCTTCAGTTCAGTTCAGTTCAGTTCAGTTCAGTCGCTGAGTCATGTCCGACTCTTTGCGACCCCTTGAATAGCAGCATGCCAGGCCTCCCTGTCCATCACCTTCTCCCAGAGTTCACTCAGATTCACATCCATCGAGTCAGTGATGCCATCCAGCCATCTCATCCTCTGTCGTCCCCTTCTCCTCCTGCCCCCAGCATCAGTCCCTCCCAGCATCAAAGTCTTTTCCAATGAGTCAACTCTTCACATGAGGTGGCCAAAGTACTGGAGTTTCAGCTTCCATCATTCCTTCCAAAGAAATCCCAGGGCTGATCTCCTTCAGAATGGACTGGTTGGATCTCCTTGCAGTCCAAGGGACTCTCAAGAGTCTTCTCCAACACCACAGTTCAAAAGCATCAATTCTTCAGCACTCAGCCTTCTTCACAGTCCAACTCTCACATCCATACATGACCACTGGAAAACCATAGCCTTGACTAGACGGATGTTAGTCAGCAAAGTAATGTCTCTACTTTTCAATATGCTATCTAGATTGATCATAGGGAAAATTAAATATCATATTTCTATTTTTCTCTCTCGGTGTTTTTACTAAGCCTGCTTTGATTTTCTGCTAAGAAAAGGCATGTCTAGTTTCAGTGGGGAGGCTTGGGCGCTACTCCAGTATCAGGCCACACTAGGAAAAGTTTGAATGGAGCTCCAACTCCTGGTTTCATTGTCAGGGAGCATCTGTGTCTCTCCATCAAGGCTGAAAGGTACCAGAGGCCTGGATATGAGGCCCGGGTGGCTCAGAAATGTTGGGCAGTGTGACTGGTCCAAGTGTTTCATATACTGGACATGGATTCTGTCACTAGGGTAGAGAAAGAATTGAAAAGTAAACTAAAGTTCACCTTGGATTTGGACAAAGGTACACTCTATCAATATCTCTTAAGATGGATTGTTGTTGTTCAGTCACCAAGTTATGGCTGAATCTTTGCAACTCCATGAATGGATACACAGAATTAATAAGGGAAAATATCTGTTCTCATAGACTTCTAGTCAGTCTGGTCTATTTTGGTTTTGCAAAAGACATCTACAGTCAATTCCATGATACACACAGTGAACAAAGTTTTATTAATAGCTAAAAAGTAGATTTGATCTAAAGAAGTGATCTAGGGTTCAGTGGGTCACCAGAATATCCCCCAAAGTCCCATAACCCCAGAGGGGGTGGGCAGTAAAGAGGTCTTCTCAACGTGAAATCTAATTTATTTATTTAAGAAATATTATTTATTTGGCTGCTCCGGGTACTCATTGCAGCATGTAGGTTGTTTTAGTTGGGTCATGTGGGATTTAGTTCCCTGACCAGAGATCGAACATCGACCCCCTGCATGAGGAATGTGGAGTCTTAGCCATCGGACCACCAGGAAGTCCCTGAAATCTAATTTAGATAGGTTGTTTCTGCCATCGATTTTTGATTAGTGAGTTAATTGCTATGCCCATTTCCTCTTCTCAGAGAATGTTTTCCTTTGACTCTTGACCCGAAAATGCTTATGGATTTTTAAACAAGCTGCTCAGCCAGTTTCTGGGGGAGAGATGTCTGTACTTTTGCAAGACTGCCTGACCGGTCCTGCTATCTGGGTGAAAAGTTGGAGTGGAAGGAGCCCAAGTCATGGTTGAATGTCTTTTAATGAGTTGCTCTTTCAAGCATGTTTTCTTGTACAGAATGTGGCTTTCAGCACTGAGTATTTTTCCTGCCTCAGTCTGGAATTTTAAGGAAGGAGAAAGGATGATGTGGAGTCAAGGATGCGTAATTCGGGCACAACTAAAGCTTCGAAGCCATTGTTTCTTCTCTTATTGTCTCAACATCCCAGAGAATCCTGCATCTCCCCTACAGATATAAAGTGGTGGTTCAGAAAGCCCGTCTCTCCTGCCTCTTGGATTAAGACTTGGACTGAATTTTGGTGTATCAGAAAGGAGCATGTGGCTGGCTGTGTTTGCTTTAATACATAGGGAGGACTTTCATCCATTACTCCTACACATGAAACAACCTCTCTGCCTAAAGTGCCTGAATGAATAACTCATTTCTCAGCACCTGAGTATGAACATAACCTTACTTTAACACAGGTGTCTGAGAATTAAATGGATGGAGTTGGGTATGGATGCTGCTTCCTGGTCATGTAAAAAATACAAATCTAATCATCTGACTTCCTTGCTTAAAGATTTCTGATGACTGCCACTGGCTACTGAATAAAGCATACTCTTCTTAATTAACATCCAGTACCTACCCAGGAGAAACGCATATATATGTGCACCAGAAGATATGTATATACTAACTTTTGTTTATGAGCCTGAAAACAGCCTGACTGTCCACCAGTAGCTGAATGGACGAATACCATGTTGTGGTATATTCACACAAAGTATGAAGACCCTTGGATATCATGGAAAGAGGTTGGACTTTGTTAATTTATTTTTTAAATAAATTTTTTATTTTGTTTTGGAGTGTAGCCGATTAACAGTGCTGTGCTAGTTTCAAGTGAACAGCAAAGGGACTCAGCCATACATGTACATGTATGTATTCATACTCCCCAAATCCCCACCCTCCCATTCAGGTGGCCACATAACATTGAACGGAGTTCCATGTGCTGTACAGAGGGCCAAAGGGCCTGGACTTTAATTGTTAGGTAATGGAACACCATTCGGAGGTGCTGAGCAGAGAACAGAGCTGTGAATGAAGAAGTTGCTATGATGCAAAGAAGATATTTGCACATATTGGGGTTTGGACAAAGGTTTTTCTTTTCAAAAGGTCTAGGTTTAAAACTATTTTTAATATGTGATCTAGAGTGATCCAATGTTATTTTGATATAGTTTTTTCCTCACCACTAGGTGTTTTCATGTCAAGATTGCTTCCACATTAAAAAATTATACTTAATAAATTAAAGTACCCTCTAAATTTCACCCTGTTGAACTGCCCAGTTCTTGTGAAGAAATTCGTTGCTTAAGATATTGACTTCATTAAAAAACAGACTAGCAATGAATATAGTTATGCTTATTTTCAACTATGGACTTTACAACAGAGGATTTTTTTCCCTCTTTGCACAGATTAGTTCTAGCTGAAGGAGTCATGAAGTTAGAATTAGGGACATTTTGGTTCTAAAAACAGACATAATTCATGAAGAGGAAAAAGCCCACTTCTTTCATTGATTTTGAAGTGCTTATTCAGTATCAAAGTCATCTGTCAGTATGATTCTTAAGCTCCTTATGTACGTTGGAACGTTTACCTGGAGAATATTCTTTTTAAACAGGTCAGTGACGCTGTGTGAATGAGAAAGACAAGAGGAAAGTCTAGATTTCTCTTATTATCAGGTTTTCTTTATTGGTCACATATATAATCATATATTACATGCAAGAAAATCACAATATAGACCAAAACATATATGTATTCTGGCACAAGAGTAATACAGTGCAAACATCTGTTTTTATACACAGTTACATCAAACAGTCAGATAAGAATAAAGTGAAATGAATTTAGTGATATGCCTGTTGGTTGATGTAGGAATCAACATTTTGGTCTGCATGTGAGACCATTGTGATTTGACAGTTCATTCTTTTGAAGCTATGGTGGATCATCCTGTCTTGTTTGGAAATATTCGTTAAATGATAGTTTAGTCTTTTCTTCAAGTGAAAATACTTGTTTATCAACAGTGAAAAAGACATTCTGATGGATCAAACAAAAAGCTAAAGAAAAACTACTAGATGATCAAAAGGAAAAGAATGCCATATATTTTTAAAATGTTCCTCTTTGTGTGTTACCATAACCAACAATACATTCATTTGTCTCTGTTTCCCTGGCAGGGGCACATAGGCAAAGTACAGATACCTGGCAATACTTTTGTCTTATTGTGGTGAAGACAGATGTGTGTATGTGTGTGTGTAGGGGAGGAGATCTGAAAAATAAATATAGGAAGCATGCTGTATTCATTGTTAAATCCATGGATTTCATACTATGTTTTGAAAGACATGGTTGGACTTTCATTTACTTGAATACGGAATCTGTAAAACATGAACTATTCTAGGCTTTCTGTTTATGTTACTGGTTGGCATCTCTGCTTGCTCTTTGAATAGTTAATGCTGCAGGGAGGCTTATTCCATAGGCAGAGCAGCAGATCAGTTTCTTTTCTTTCACCTCCAAGGAAAATTATCAATTCTGCTCTTCTCTCAGACCCTGAATGGGAGCCGCTTGAGTGAGATTGATGGATGGAATTTGACTTGAAGCTATAGAAATAGGAAGTAACAATTCTGCTGCCATTTCTATTGCTGGGGAGAAAAGCATCAACCATAGACAATCTCATTTAATGAAACAGATTCCCTTATAAATTTTTTTTCCCACAGAAACGTGATGGTCATCTTTATAAACTAAGTGTTTTTAGTTACCTGAATTTCCAACATAATTGAAAGCATGCAGTACATCTTCTCTTGTCTAATGGAAATTATCTTTAAAAAGCAAAAATGTGTCAATACTGCTACAAAAAATTTCTCAACAAGAGTCAGAGCAACTACTGTTTAGATTTACACTTTTTAAAAAGATCTTTTTCTATTTATTTTTTCTTTTAGAGCTCCGCTTGCAAAATGGTTTCTTTTTTCCATAACAGAACAAAATTAAAACTTGTCATCTTGAGTTTTCAGAAATATGTCAGTAGATGAAAAGTTCAGAAAATGTTTTACCAAGGGAAGGATGAGTTAGTAGAAACTGGCATTTCTTCTTTAACTCCCATTAAGTTAATAGGAACTTATATGGCAATATATATAGGTACATTTATACCAATATATAGGTTTCCCAGTTGACTCAGTGGTAAAGAATCCACCTGCAATGCAGGAGACATAAGAGATGCAGTTTTGATTCCTAAATCAGGAAGATTCCCTGGAGGAGGAAATGGCAGCCCACTCCAATATTCTTGCCTGGGAAATCCCATGGACAGAGGAACCTGGTGGGCTACAGTCCATGGGTTGCAAAGAGTTGGATACGATAGCACACATGTACATCAATATATATATTCCCTGTATATACTCAAATTTATAATGGGATATACAATGGAAATACATATTCATATATCTATATTCTTAATTTGTTTCTCATTAAATTAATGGGAATTTATATTCTGATATTCATAGACCAGAAATTTTATGGTGGGAGTATTAAATTATAAACAGAAGCTTTGAATTTTATGGATTCAGGATTTATGACCATTCAAACTTTTCACTGGAATTGATGGTCTGAATGGAGATCATAGCATCATTTAAAGTTCAAATTAAGATTTAAATAGAGAATGTGTAGTTGAAAGCATTTTAAATTCATTTTGAGTTTATAAGTAATTTTTTTGATTCTGGAGTGTCGAATAAAGAGCCACATTTTTGATAAATTTGATTTTATTGATTGCTTTCTATTTTGACTACAATTACCATATAATTTCCAAGACTTCTTTTTGCTATGGAGTGTGTGTGTGTGTGTGTGTGTGTGTGTGTGTGTGTTGATGTGTGTGCCAGTGAAAGTTATTTTAAAAGATACTATATAATGTAGCAGACCTGACTGAAAATGGAAACTTCATCCAAACTAGCCATTTTTAAAAATCACAGAGTTCTCTGATCCTCAAGATGCTGCTGAACTATTCTGAAGAGTCTGGAAGTCATATGTTTATCAGGCCATGAACTAAATAAATATGTTTGAGAATAGTCATAGAACTATCTTTCAAAAAAATGTAGATGCTCTTAACAGAAAGAAACTCCAATCTAAGAGTATGATTGATGTTTTAGTTTTTCCATTATGAATTTTCTCAAACAGAGGGCACTCAAAGTCAAAATGATATTTGTATGTGGGAGTCTCCAGCATCATACCATGTTGAGATGAAACTTAGATTTCAAATGTTATAAAGTACAGACACAGGCCAGACGATGCTCTTTTAACATGACAGAGTCAAATTGACTTAGGTTATAGATCCAACCAAACATTAATTTCCTATTATTTACAAAGATATCTGTACGCTATGCAAAAACAGAGCTAGAGGAAGTCCTACTGGTTTTTCAGTTTATGTCAGAGATAGCATGGCCGTTACTAGGCATCCTTCCCCCGTCCTGTCCCTCAGCCCTGCAGAAAGTGTAAGGCAACTTTTTTTTTCTCATGCTGTCTTTAATTGCTCAGTTTTTCAGTCGTTTCTAAATGAGAAATCAGCCAGTTAGAAAGCAACTAGCAAGATTGCTTCAACTATCTTTAGGATCAATAAGGAAAGTAACCAAACTGGTCTCCCAAGTTCCTACTGATTGGTATGTATTTGATTATGATCAGATTTAGTGTATTCCTGGACAAAGAAGGATTTCATAATAAAAGTGAAAAAGGAGCCATGTAATCAGGATGAACGTCCCCCCACCCTGGCTAGTAAATGGATTGAGTTTATTCGAACAAACAAAATCATTGGTCAGTTTTTCACATTAACCCGTTTTTTTCACTGTTGTTATTTTGCCCCAGTTCACACAGAAGTTACATGATTGGTTTGCAGACAAGCAAGGGAATCCATGTGCCAGGTTCTACTATTTGCAATATTGAGTTTATAAATCTTGAAAATAAAGTCATTTGAACCTAATTTATATAGATCCAGTCACTCGTATGGAAAGTACCCGGCTGGTAGGAGGTCTATTGGTTTTCTCCATTCCCTTGAGAAATAAGGGCCATGAATTTCCATAAAGCAAATGAGTTTCGAATTAATGCAGCAGTGATCAGTAGCAGCTTCCCACTGAGTCAGAGGGCCAGGTGAGCCTGGGAGCAGATGGGAACAAATTGTCTCAGCCAGAGAGAGTAGCAGGAAGACTTTGTTATTTTTCTGAATGGACCCCTGTGGAGGCTGGAGCAGAAATCAGGCTTTCCGCTTGCAGAGATGCAGCTGCAGAATCAGCTGATGGGCTTCCTGTGCTAGACAGGATGTAGGAGGTTGAATTCTGACCAGCTCTAAAATCCAGATGATGTAGGAGGAGGGGGCCGTTGTTTGGCGAAAGAATGTAGGTGGCCCCACCAGGGTGTCGAACTATCCGCAGAGATGTGCCTCGGTTTTCCACTTTATTCCAGTGAGGATGCTAACCTCCTACACTGGTCATTACAAAGGGAAATCCATTCAGTAGGGAGAATAGAGGCATATGAATTTGTGTGGTGACAAACATTCCAAAGAGACCTGAAAAATCTTGAACAGCAGCAACAAAACCCCACACATCATCTAGCCAACCAGCCAGCCAACAAAAACATCTCCAAGGGTCAACAAATGAGGAATAGGCATTCTGAAACACCTAGCGGACCCTTTTGTTTCAAAATCACATTATAAATGGGAACTCTTTTCTTTTGGAAGTCTTTAGTTATCAGAAAGCTTAGACAATAACATACGTGTGGTCAAGGCATCAGAGCAAAAGACACGTTAGGTTTCCTGCACATGATAGTAGGGTGAAGGGCAAAGTATATTTGATTCATGACATAGCTTTGAATGATAGCAGATCATTTAAAAGTGTGATCACCCAGCAATCCCACTGCTGGGCATATGTACCGAGGAAACCAGAATTGAAAGAGACACATGTACCCCAGTGTTCATCGTAGCACTGTTTATAATAGCCAGGACATGAAAGCCACCTAGATGTCCATCAGCAGATGAAAGGATAAGAAAGCTGTGGTACATATACACAATGGAGTATTACTCAGCCATTAAAAGGAGTACATTTGAATCAGTTCTAATGAGGTGGATGAAACTGGAGCTGATTATACAGAGTGAAGTAAGCCAGAAAGAAAAACACTAGTACAGTATACTAACGCATATATATGGAATTTAGAAAGATGGTGACAATAACTGTATGCGAGACAGCAAAAGAGACACAGATGTATAGAATAGTCTTATGGACTCTGTGGGAGAGGGCGAGGGTGGGATGATTTGGGGGAATGGCATTGCAACATGTATAATATCATATATGAAACGAATCGCCTGTCCAGGTTCAATGCATGATACCGGATGCTCGGGGCTGGTGCACTGGGATGACCCAGAGGGATGGGATGGGGAGGGAGGTGGGAGGGGGGTTCAGGATGGGGAACATGTGTACACCCGTGGTGGATTCATGTTGATGTATGGCAAAATCAATACAATATTGTAAAGTAATTAGCCTCCAATTAAAATAAATAAATTTATATTAAAAATAATAAAAATAAAAAGGTGAGCATTGAGATGTACAGACAAGAGCCAAATTTAGCTACTGAGAAAACTATCCCCTTTTATGAGATGTACTTATATACTTGTAACCGAAGTGTCAAGAATGATTGCTCAAAACCAAAACTAAAGAGGACACACCATTTGAAAAATATAAAAATATGTATACTTCCATTGAAAACTTGGAGGCTGCTTTGATGCACATTGGGTAATTTTTACATTAACATAGGGCTGTTTGTGCTATTGCCCCAAGTACAGAGTTTTTCCAGAAACACTGCTTGCACTCAAATGTGGTTTTAATAGGACTTGCTTCTGGTCTGATGGATCCCATAGACCCTTTGCAGTTTTGAGTAGATTGCTACCAGCTCTATAAAATATCTGGGTACTTTTTATAGATAATCTCTTTGCATAAGGGTACTACTGTGGGAATTCCCTGGTGGTCCCGTGGTTAGAACTCAGTGCTTTAACTCCTGAGGTTTGATCTCTAACCCAAGATCTCTAACTAAGATCCTGCAGGCTGTGCAGCATGGCCAAAAGAAAAAAAATGTATCATTTTTCTAGATTCCATATATATGTGTTAATATATGATATTTGTTTTTCTCTTTCTGACTTACTTCACTCTGTATGACAATCTCTAGGTCCATCCATGTGTCTACAAGTGACCCAATTTCCTTCCTTTATATAGCTGAGTAATATTCCATTGTGTATATGTATGACATCTTCTTTTTCAAAGTTTTAATTGAAGGATAATTGCTTTACAATATTGTGTTGCTTTCTGCCATACATCATGGATCAGCCATAGGTATACATATGTCCCCTCCCTCCTGAATCTCCCACCAAGCTCGCATCCCAGCCCATCTCTAGGTTGTCACAAAGCACTGGTTTGGGCTCTCTGAGTGATACAACAAATTTCCTCTGGCTATCTATTTTGCATATGGTAATATACATGTTTTCACGCTACTCTCTGCATCCATCCCACCCTCTCCACCCCTCCATGTCCACAAGTATGTTTTCTATGTCTGTGTCTCCATCGCTGCCCTGCAAATAAGGTCATCAGTCCCATCTTTCTAGATTCCATATATAGGCATTAATATATGATATTTGTTTTTCTCTTTCTGACTTACTTCACTCTGTATAATAAGCTCTAGGTTCATCTACCTCATTAGAACTGACTCACATGCATTGCATTCCTTTTTAAGGCTGAGTAACATCCCATTGTACGTATGGATCACATCTTCTTTCTGAAAAAGAGGGGGTGTGTGTATACATACAGCTGATTCATTTTGCTGTACAGTAGAAACTAAAGCATTTTAAAAAAAGAAAAAAAGGATGGTAATGCCAACTACTTTCTCTGAGTGGCAGTGAAGTGTTATGCTAATTCATTCTAGTGATTATGGTAAAAATGAATAAACTCTCTCCTTCCTGCTTTATCCCATATTGATTCTTCTTGATTCTTAACTCACTTATTCCAAATAAATAATAAAGCTTTCCTATTGTCTCACACCTAGTAGTACATTTTAAGAATGTCTTAATCTACTGCTATAGAGTTTTACTTTGTCTTTAAGTATCTGAGAAGATCTTGGATGTGAATGGAAAGAGACTTGCTAAGTTTCTGGAGTTTGGGAGAGAAGAAAGGAGATAATGCTTTGTACCGCATAAGATTGTAGAAATATTTTTTCTAGGCTTGGGTTCTGGAATACGGTGGATCTTAGAACTCTAAGCATTAGCATCTAGATGACTTTTCTATGAAATGCAAGCCTGAATTTCTCTCAAAGTTCAGAAGAAACAGTAACTCTTCCAATTTCTCTCTAACTTTGTAAAGTTTAAGTGAAATCCAAAGTGCTAACTTTAATGGAGTTCTCATTTGCTATAAGCTGATAGATTATGCAAAGTGAGTTGAAAAGTACCTTATCAGATTTCTATTAAATGTGTGATGGGGAAAACCCCATAAAATTTTTCTTTTCTCTGAATATGTGCCCAGGGTCTAGAATTATCTTTATATAAGTCAAAAGATGCTTTTGAAGATTGATAGATTTAATTCAATGATTTCTGAACTCTTAAAATTCCTTTAAAATGCATGTGTAGCTATCCAATGTTACTTGAAAAGTACCTTGTTGTCACAAGATTCATTTTCAATCCACCTGCAAGCCGCTTTTTGTAATCTTAAAATTTTAGTGTTGATGGTCCTTATGGTTATAACCCAAGCACCCATGATGCAATAATATTGGTTGAATTAAGCTGAACTCGACTCCTTTCAGAGCTTGGATATTTGCCACACACTGTAGCACACTAAACTTTGGGCATTTGGTTTTGCTTAATTTTGAACAGTGAGTAATATATATATACTTCCTAAAATTTTTAATATTTTGATCTTGCTGGAAAACAATGACTGCAGGTTGAAATTATTTTAAATTAAATTCTGTCGGCTCCTGGCTGAATGTCCCAAAGTTAAGCCTTTTAATTAACTTGTCAATTTAGCCCCAAGGTCCTAACGACAATAGTCTTAAAAATAATCTGGAGGCTGTGTTCCATGACTACGAATCCTAAAGCATCTCACACCAGGGAAAAAAACAGTTGTTATGCATTGATGAAGGTTCATGTTCTCACCCTTTCCCTAACCCAAGCAACATGGTTCATGAGAAAAGACTTATGTTGAGAACCTAGACAAGAATTTTGTTGCTTCTATAATGGCAATAAGGATTCTCCAAGACACTCCTTTCTTGCTGTTGAATATTCTATGAAGAGGATAGTGTTTTTAATTATGACCAGCCTCTGGAATTGCACAGAACAGGGGCATGTGTGACATGTAAAGAGGTCAAGACGCTGAGGCTGCTATGTCCTGTTCTCAGTTTGCTCTGGTTGGAATGCTCCAAAGTTTGGAAAACCCCAAGGGTCAGCATCAGCTTCTGCAGCATTCATGTCTGAAGCTGGAAGAGCCACTTGTGAGCCATCTCATCTTGGTAATTACCAGCAGACAGAGCATAAGTCTGTATAAATGGATTACCTCCATTACATGGGAGATGCACCACATATCTTATCATTTCCATGCATCTTGAATGAAACAGTCCAACGTTTATCAAGAAGGTTTTCTTTTAACTTTTGAACATATAAATATACTTGACTTAAGGACTTTGAATGCTTTGGGGGATCTTTGTGATAACTATGATCAGAGAGAATCTTTTCAGAAGTACTTTCTTTGTATCTTAGTTACATTTCCCTAATAGATTTTGAATCTGTGCTTCTGAATTTCAGCCTTTGCCTGGATCCTGAGACATAAAGTATTGGCTATGATAACGCTGGAAATTGAACTCTGTTAGCATCATTTTGGGGGGAGGGTAATATTTAATAAGCTAACTGTACTTTTTCAATAACGAAATTTGCAAATGAATGGATATCAGTTTTAGCAAGACCTGTCTTATTATTTAAGGAAATTAATATCCTCTTACCAACTCAAAGCTGTTTTTTTAGATGAATTTATCTTAAAACTGCCAACTGTCTATTTCAGTGTTGAGAGTATTTCAAGTGGCCAAGTTAAGAATCCCATTCTACCAATGGCAGTTGGGATGGCATCCCATCACAATAAATTCTGCTTGAGATACTTCCTGCCTTCTCAAAAGAGGTCCTTCTCAGGGTTTTATGCCAAGGGTGATTAGAGGTGATTTCCAACAAATTCACCTAGTTACTCTAGCTCTTTTTTTTTTTTGACATTGATATTTTCATGTATAATGTTCACTACACATAAGAAGCATTTGCTATGTAGGTCAAGTTTTTTATAAACATTATCTGACTTGATCCTGAACACAACTCAATAAGGGTACTATTATAAGCCTACTTTTTTTTTTTTTAAATTTAAAATTGTCTCTATTCTTAAAAATTTTATTTTTAAAGCTAAAGTCAAAAAGCTGAAATGTATTACTCAAAGCCAAAAGATGTCACAGTGTGTTTTCAGACATGGCTCTAGATGAACTAGAAGCCCAGATTTTTAGCCTCTCTACTAGACTCAGTAAAAGTTTGACATCATCAGATTGTTAGGGTGGATCTAGAATAGTACAGGAAAAGTTTAAAACAAAAGTGTGATCAAATCCCCTTCCGAGGACCCCATCCATCCAGCAGGGGGATCGGCAGTAAAGTCCTGATGACTCACTTTTGCTCCAGCCGAGTCTCACCTGTTTCTTCTTTCCTTTCTAGTGACAGGCACGGAGAGAATCAGGAGCAAAATATCCGCGAAGGTAGAGACCAAAGAGGAAAGACCACTACCTACTGGTGATGAGAAATTCCACAGCAAGAAATTAGACAAAGAAGCCAAACTTCTGCTTCACATCTAGAGTCTGCATTACTAGAAAGCCAAACTAGGAAGACATTCCATCCATAAGTCAGAGTGAAATACAAGAATAAGAGGAGGAACAAAGCAGAACATTACATTTTCTTTATCTTCAAATTTTATAAGAAGCTTTAGCTCATCCATCTGGGTCTGGGCTGTTATTTCTCTATTTGCAAAGGTAGTTCTAGCAAATTTATGATAAAAAAAGAGCAGATACATGCACCTGTGCAACTGATTCACTTTGCTCTACACCTGAAACTAACATTGTAAACCAACTATAACCCCAATAAATTTTTTTTTTTTAAAAGGAACAGAAGAAATGTTTCTTTTAAAATAAAAAAATGGCTTTGAATGAAACATATAAAAACCCACTAATGTACTGTTTAGAGTGTCTTAACTAAGAGCTGGTCATTAGACAGAAATAATGAATACTGAGAAACAGTCATGAGCAGGAAGTAGTGTCCTGTCATCTCTTGAGAAAACCCTTGTTATTATGGTCCATTAACAACAAGAACTTTCCTCTGCAGTACACCAATATTTCATTTTCCCTTTTTGGTGGCGTTTCATTTGAATTATCACTTGTACTTGTGGAAGCTCTAATAGTGTGTATATGTATATAATGTACATAAAACAAATGCATTTATTCACCACTCTAAAACTTTTCAAGGCCCCAATTTTAGTTATTTTGATCCGAAAATCTAAAAAATAAAAAAAATGCATATCCATACTTGGACATTATATTTGAGAAATGAAGATTATTAGAGGCAAACAGAAGACTTCATAGAAGGAAACACTAAAACACTCATCTTGCATCCTTTTTTTTTCTTCCTCATCCAACAGATTCATGGGCGATATCCACATATGGCCATATAACTACAGCCAATAGGATCTGAGACAGTAAATTCATTTAGTCCAATCTGTCTGAAAGACAGCTGTCTTTCTGAAACATTGCCCTTAGATAGCTGGTGCATATTTGTGCCTTGTTAGATTCAATAATGAAGACAGATTGTAAGGTTGAGACTCTTGGCAAACCATGGACTCAGGAATATTCTTACAAGGGAAGCTGGCAGCCCGTTTGCTACCATGTCTTCACAGAAAACTATGATGTATTTGATTCATTTAATCGGTGCAGTCAACATTTCAAAGTGGAGAGCTTTTTGGCATGGACCATCTAACTCAATTGTCTGTATAGATTAAATAAAATGGGTGGACTGCCAAATCTCTAACTGTATTTCATGCCAAAGAAAACCTGTCAAAGAGAAGAATTGTCTTAGAGAAGCTACTTAGAAGACTGACATTTTACAAAGGAAATCTTGACATTTAGCAAAGATCAAAAAGACCAACATATTGGTGATGACATTATAGAAACATAATCTTCAGGAAAATATTCTTGGGTCACTGTTAATATATCATGTCCAAGGAACTACCTAGAAGTGAAAAGTAGATAACCCATTTTTCTCCACGGTCTTTTGAGTCTTTCAAGTTTGAGATTAAGCTTACTGGATCCATATTTTCTTCGAGTTTAAACTTCTGAAAATCAACAAAAAACAGCTGTCATTTTGTCGTGTTGATTCAAAAGGTGTAAGTATTCTGAGAAGAGTTAAAAAAAAGAGAGAGAAAGTATGATGTAAAGAGCATTTAGTAAGAAGAAATTATCAGAAATAAAGAATCCATTTTAGGGCTTGACTTTCTGTGGGGATAAAGCAATGAAATGAAGGTGGAAACTATATTTTAACTCTGAAGATAATTTTGAGGTTAACATTAGAGGATAAAAATGGGACAATTAATTCTCTTGCAGACATGGAAAGTCTTGGATGTTCACATAAGGTGCTTTGATCAGAGGTAGCATTTAAATTACATTATACGATGAATTTAACAAGTGATGGTTTTCCTTCGATGAGGCTGTAAATATTTGCTTGAAAACAGAATATTACATACAGTAGGGCCGTCTTCCACGATGACCTTAACGCACATACCACAGCAGGTTTCGGCCCCGTGGGGCGTCTTCCTCGCGATTATGTACACACAAACTCAGAGTGGTTTAGTTCTTTCCTCCCTAATACTTGATTTAGTCTGGATGTCCCTCTCAGGTGCAGAGTGGAGGAGGCAGAGAGGAAGGAGTTTTGATGACTTTGGGCAGGAACAGGCACTTCCCCAGGAAACCAGAGCTTTCCACGCATTCTCACAGTGACCTCCTTCCACATAGACGGTGGCGTCTAAGCTCAGTGAGGGTCTGAATGGTATGAGACCCAGTTAGGGTAACGGAGTGGTTTCTGCTTCCAGATTTTCTAGCTGAAAGAAGAGAAAGTGCAAAGACAGTGAATATTTCAGGCTGGGTTGCAGTACACCGTTACTGGACATCTTCTGTGTCAGAAAATACATTGAGAATCTTCATGTATACTTTCGTCTGCAACTCTCAGAGTTTATCCTAGATATCAAGACGTTATTTAATCTCTTGGGTCTTTGTGAATATGTTACTGCACCTGTATACACTGATGAATAAGAATTATACGCTAATCATAAAAGAGATATGATATGATGGCTCTTGAAAAAAAATAATTTAACCCAAACTGTTTCCCTCTGTGCTTGACCCTCTTCCCTCCTTGTCTTCAAATTATTCATGATTTGGTGAAAATTTCAAAAGAAAAGCAACACCTCTCTTTGTAGTACATTTTACATTCTTTCTTTCTAGATGAAGAACTTTTATTTTTCATCGAACTCACTAAATCAGTGGATTTTTTTTTTCCTGAAGCCACTGATTTGCAGTTCAGAGATATTTTCCCCTCGCTACCCCCACCATAAACCTAGCATATCTGCTGAGCACTCACTGGACATTTGTTCACACACAAAAATGTGGCTTGATATTTTCTAGTAAGGGAGGAGGATCACAGACATGAAGTGAGTTGTACAATGAACAAATAGTTGTTGCTGTCATACTGGTTGCTAAAAAAAGGAGTTGTTTGTATAGTAAGTGGAAAGAGATGAGATTTTTTTTTTCCTTTAACTTTATTTTGGTAACTTTCACACTTCAGGAAAAGTACAAAAATTAGACTGGTATTAATACAAAGAACACTTGCATACCTTTTACCCAGATTCACCTACTGTTAACAATGTACCCCATTTGCTTTACCACTTGCTTCCTCTTCGTTTTTTTCCTCTTTCAACAGACACACAGACTTACAGACACACACATACACAGACATACACACTTCGTCTTATTGAACCATTTGATGCTAAAATTTGATCCCTAAATATTTCACAATGCATCTCTTAGGAGTAAGGAACAGAGAGCTCACTATGGGATCTCTGTGGGAGAGGCAGAGTCCGCCATGACCCCTGGATGCTCCTGTTCATGCTTTCTGATGGTAGGGCTTGACCGATCTCTGACCCAGAACCATTTCTGCAGTGGTAGCATAGGTGATTAAGTAGGTCGAGCTGACCACAGCATTGATCACTGTGTGACTGCTTGCTCCTAAGAGGCTGGTTTATTACTTGTTACCAAAGGGACTGAGACGTTAGCTCTGGTTCCCCAACTGTGATACAATCATTGTGTGTACAGCCACCATCTGGTCCCATCGCATCACCCTTCGCAACAGCTAAAGTTTCTACTGTTCATTGTGCTATGACTACCTAAGTAATTTTTATCTGCTTTTGGCAGATAAAAGTATCTTGCTTGCTTGCTTGCTCTGTCATTTCCCACTTTGGGGTCTTGTTACCTCCTGTCCTCTTCTAAGAGGCTGAGGTTCTTCCCCAACTGGTACAACGAGCAGTATGTCAAGATGGATGATGAGTGTTTGCAAGAGAAAAGACAAGGGCTCATGGAAGAGATCTGAGGATGTGAAGAAACTCCTCGGGAGCTGGTGGCACATGTTCTGGCCCACGTGGTGAAGAGAGGGTGCGAACACTCCACTCTGTCCTTTGTTGTTGTTGCTGTTTAGTCACTGAGTTGTGTCTGACTCTTTTGTGACCCCATGGACTGTAGCTCTCCAGGCTCCTCTGTCCATGGGATTTCCCAGGCAAGAATACGGGAGTGGGTTGCTATTCCTTTCTGCAGGGGGTTTTCCCAATGCAGAGATCAAACTCGAGTCTCCTGTAAGGGCAGACAGATTCTGTACCACTGAACCACCAGAACAACTCTGTCCCATCTGTTGATAAACAGGAGTTGAGTGGATGGATGGAGGCTGAGCAGTGAGCGGTAAACTCTAACCAGATGCCCAAGTGGTGCCACGGTTGCCGCTTGGGCTCCTGTGGGCTAGAGGGCTAGGAGAGCACTCTGACCCCACGAGGGAGGAAAGTCCAGCTACATCCAGTCTCAAGTCACAAGTAGAAACATCTAGAGGACAGTGAGTCCCTATATTGAGCACCAACATATAGACCCTTAATGAGAGGGAAAGGAAGCATGCCCAGGAGCATTTTGATCAACAGACTGAGCAACTTGTAGACCCGTGGATGACAAAGGAGTGAGGAAAGCGATGCTCTTAGAGGGTGAATGAAGCCCCTAGGCTGTCAAAATCTTGAATGGACTATGACTCATAAGTGGATTCTGGAGGCAGTAAACAAAATATTCTTTGCACTATGACTCTCTATTATCATAAACATAGCCCAGCACTTAATTGCACTGTCCAGCTATTGGAGACAATATGTGCCTTATCTACGCATGCATTTTGTTGTCTGCAAGTTAATCAGATAACCTGTCAAATTTTGCTGAAGACCTAAGCAGCAGGTGACACCCTGGGGCTTTTCTGAACTACAGATTTCTGTAAGAGGAGGCAGCCTCCGTGAGGAGTGTCCCTTGGAACCTTCCTGGGACCATCAGTATCTACTTCAGCTGGGGAAGGAATAGCTCAGGCTTTGGAGCTACTGGGAGGGGAACATGATTAATGCTCTCTTTGTTTCCAAATTCCAGGCTGCAGCCTGGCAAAGCAATCACATGGTCCACTGGTCAGGGAGCAGCTCTGATAGCTAAACTGACCTCCTGCAGGGTTTATCACCCCAGACTGTGTGCTGTGAGATCAGAGGAACTCGTGTGGGTTTGGCTGGTCTTGAATTACTCTACAATGCCTAATGTTATTAAAGGCAGCTCTTAAATGCGAAAATCTTATACATGTACAAACACACACAGATAGATGCAGCCATAGAGTTATAACTAGCTGACCTGCTTAGTTGCTAAGATATCTCTCTTGAAACCTTGCAACTCCCTGACATTTTCTAAGACCAGGCTTCTTTCCTGACTGTAATCACAGTTGCTGTTATAAATTCAGTAAATTTAACATTTGACATAGATACAATATTTTAATCTACCATCAGCTTTCCATTTTTAAAAAGAACTTCTTAAACTGTTATGTTCTCCAGAAAGTCAACCAGCAAATACCCTTGAGCTGTTTTTTAGCCTACATTGAAAAATAAAGTTTCCAAAAGCTTTTAGGTTCAAACTGAATCTTATTTGGGGCACTTTTAATCTCTAGTGATACAAAGATCGGTACGTGCTTCCTATCACTGGAAGGAATTTAAGAGCCTGCCTTTTCCCATTTTATTAATCTCTGGGAGGAAATAGAGGTCTTGAGTGGTGAAGTGACAGGCCCAAGAGTACTGCTGGAGGAAAGCCCCTTTAATATTTTTATTTTCACTCTTTGTAGCACTCTCTTCCATTTTTATTTTCTCCTTCCCATCCTTGATGATACCCAACGTTGTAGGTGAAGCCAGTACCAGGCTTGGGATATTTCTGAAGCTGATCAATGTTTCAGTCAGTCATAGACTTCAAAATCCCATTCATGACAGAATCCATAAAAGCAGAGCCACCCACCCACAAGAAAACTTTGGGAGTGGATTACTCATTGGCAAAGATGTCTATTTATGTAAGCAGTAGAGAACTCACCCTCTCTTCCATGTTCCATTGCTAGAACCAGACACTTTGGAACGTAGAGTGTAACAAGGGGTCATACTTTAGTAAGGGAGAATTCAAGGAGAGGTGGAATTTCAAAGGTTTTTGTTTAACTGCTAAGTCATGTCTGACTCTTTGCAACCCCTTGGACTGTAACCCAACAGGTTCTTCTGTCCATGGGCTTTCCTAGGCAAGAACAGTGAAATGCGTTGCCATTTCCTTCTCCAGGGGATCTTCCTGACCCAGGATCTCTTGCATTGGCAGGCTGATTCTTTACCACTGAGCTAGTAATCTGGACTCAAATATGCCTTATGCTTCTTTCTGCTTTTAATATGAATTTTTGTTCGGTATAATAAATTCTTTTACAAAAGGAAGCTTTGGTGGTTACCTCTTTTGTTGTTCACTAGGAGTAGTTAGTCCCAAGAGCCTGAATGGGGGTAATTAATCAAGACCAGAAATGAGCCTGATTCACTGGCTAGCAAAAGAAGGTAAGAAAGTCCCTTCCTAAAGGTAGAAGAGAGCCCCTAGGCAGCCAGTAGCACGAGATGCCAAACCCACACAGCTGGCACCAGAACCCAAGTTTTTTGATTTCTGATCTTGTATTGTTTCACAAGAAAGACTGTAATTATTTAACCTTTGGTATGATTTTCACAGTTAAATATAGATCACTCTTAAAAGAAACCTATTTTCTAGAGGGACCTTGCTGCACAGCACGGGGAGCTCTGCTAAATTCTCTGTGAAGACCTAGATGGTTGGAGTGGGATCAGGGTGGGAGGGAGGTCCAAGGAGGGGATATATGCATAGGTATAGCTGATTCTGTTCATTGGTCAGCAGGAACTAATACAACGTTGTAAAGCAATTATACTTCAATAAAAAGGAAACACATCTTTTCCTCCAAGATGTTTCATTCAAAACAAAAGAATCTGTCTGTTGTAAGGCTTCTTACTAGCAACGTGTAGTTTAAAGCACCGAAAACATATCCCAAAGCTATGTAGATTTTTTCCCGCTTTAGGATGGTAACCAGAAAGCAACAAACTTCAAAATGAAACAAAACAAAAGTGAGAACCCAAACAAAATACAATCTGTTCTATTTTCAGAGGTATAAAGTTTCATTATCTTGTTTGTATTTAGACCTTATGTTTTGAATGAGAGAGAATAAGAGATCGATAATCAATTTTAGAATCCTGGTTAGTGCCTAGAATTATAAGACCTTGTCATTTATTCTAGTAAAACATTGAATTTGAAACAGATTTGTGCCTAACTGGAACTAATGCTCTATGTTGGGCTTTTTGAAGTGCTTAAGCAAACCATTCTGTGATTTGTTAAAGAGAAAAACAAGTATCATATATTAATGAATATATGTGGAAACTAGAATCATGGTACAGATGGACCTATTTGCTGGGCAACAACAGAGATGCAGACATAGAAAAGAGAGGTGTGGACACAGGGAAGAAAGGGGAGGGTGGGACGAATTGGGAGTTTAGGACTGAGATATGAACTCTACTGTGTGTAAGATAGAGAGCTACATGCTAGCAAAGTTATGCTCAAAAATTCACCAAGCCAGGCTTCAACAGTACTTGAACCATGAACTTCCAGATGTTCAAGCTGGTTTTAGAAAAGGCAGAGGAGCCAGAGATCAAATTGCCAACATCCACTGGATCATCGAAAAAGCAAGAGAGTTCCAGAAAAACATCTACTTCTGCTTTATTGACTATACCAAAGCCTTTAACTGTGTGGATCACAACAAACTGGAAAATTCTGAAAGAGATGGGAATACCAGACCACCTGACCTGCCTCTTGAGATATCTGTATGCAGGTCAAGAAGCAACAGTTAGAAACAGATTGGTTCCAAATAGGGAAATGAGTACATCAAGGCTGTATATTGTTACCCTGGTTATTTAACTTATATGCAGAGTACCTCATGAGAAATGCTGGGCTGCATGAAGTACAAGCTGAAATCAAGATTGCCGGGAGAAATATCAATAACCTCAGGTATGCAGATGAAACCACCCTTTTGGGAGAAAGTGAAGAGGAACTAAAAAGCCTCTTGATGAAAGTGAAAGAGGAGAGTGAAAAAGTTGGCTTAAAAGTCAATATTTGGAAAACCAAGATCATGGCATCCGGTCCCATCACTTCATGGGAAATAGATGGGGAAACAGTGCAAACAGTGTCAGACTTTATTTTGGGGGGCTCCAAAATCACTGCAGATGGTGACTGCAGCCATGAAATTAAAAGACGCTTCCTCCTTGGAAGAAGAGTTATGACCAACCTAGATAGTATATTCAAAAGCAGAGACATTACTTTGCCAACCAAGGTCCGTCTAGTCAAGGCTATGGTTTTTCCAGTGGTCATGTATGGATGTGAGAGTTGGACTCTGAAGAAGGCTGAGCGCCAAAGAATTGATGCTTTTGAGCTGTGGTGTTGGAGAAGACTCTTGAGAGTCCCTTGGACTGCAAGGAGATCCAACCAGTCCATTCTGAAGGAGATCAACCCTGGGATTTCTTAGGAAGGAATGATGCTAAAGCTGAAAGTACTTTGGCCACCTCATGCGAAAAGCTGACTCATTGGAAAAGACTCTGATGCTGGGAGGAATTGGGGGCAGAAGGAGAAGGGGATGACCCAGGATGAGATGGCTGGATGGCATCACGGACTTGATGGATGTGAGTCTGAGTGAACTCCAGGAGTTGGTGATGGACAGGGAGGCCTGGTGTGCTGCGATTCAAGGGGTCTCAAAGAGTCGGACACGACTGAGAGACTGAACTGAACTGAACTGAAGATCATGGCATCTGGTCCCATCACTTCATGGCAAATAGATGGGGAAACAATGGAAACAGTGACAGACTTTACTTTTTGGGGCTCCAAAATCATTGCAGATGGTGACTGCAACCAAGAAATTAAAAGACGCTTGGAAGAAAAGTTATGACCAACCTAGATAGTATATTAAAAAGCAGAGACATTACTTTGCCAGCAAAGGTCTGTCTAGTCAAAGCTATGGTTTTCCAGTAGTCACACATGGATGTGAGGATTGGACTATAAAGAAAGCTGAGCACTGAAGAATTGGTGCTTTTAAACTGTGGTGTTGGAGAAGACTCTTGAGAGTCTCTTGGACTGCAAGGAGATCCAACTAGTCCATCCTAAAGGAAACTAGTCCTGAATATTCATTGGAAGGACTGATGCTAAAGCTGAAACTCCAATACTTTGGTCACCTGATGTGAAGAACTGACTCATTTGAAAAGACCCTGATGGTGGGAAGTATTGAAGGCGGGGGGAGAAGGGGATGACAGAGGATGAGATGGTTGGATGGCATTACCAACTCGATGGATGTGAATTTGAGTAAACTCCGGGAGTTGGTGATAGACAGGGAAGCCTGGTGTGCTGCAGTCCATGGGGTCTCAAAGAGTCAGATACAACTGAGCAACTGAACTGAACTGAACTGAATGGGAATCTGCTGTGTAGCCCAAGGCACTCAGCTCAGTGATCTGTGACAACCTAGATGGGTGGGATGAGGAGTAGGTGGGAGGGAGGTCCGACAGGGAAGGGACCTGTGTATATGTATAACTGATTCATTTTGCTGTTAATGTTGAAATGAACACAACGTTGTAATGCTTTTATGTCTGTGTTAGTCTCTCTGTCATATCCAACTCTTTGAGACCCCATGGACTGTAGCCCACTAGGCTTCTCTGTCCATGGGATTCTCCAGGCAAGAATACTGGAGTGGATTGCCATTCCCTTCTCCAGAGGATCTTCCTGACCCAGGGGTTGAACCCTGGTCTTCTGCATTGCATGCAGATTCTTTACCATTTGAGCTATAGGAAAGTCCCAGAAATCAAGTACCCCATGGACTCTACAGTCCATGAAATTCTCCAGGCCAGAATACTGGAGTAGGTAGCCTATCCCTTCTCCAGGGGATCTTCCCAATCCAGGGATTGAACCCAGGTCTCCCACATTATAGGCAGACTCTTTACCAGTTGAAGCACTAGGGAAGCCCAAGAATACTAGAGTGGGTAGCCTATCCCTTCTCCAGCAGATCTTCCTGACTCAGGAATTGAACCAGGGTCTCCTGCCTTGCAGGAGGATTCTGTACCAGCTGAGCTACCAGAGAAGCTCAATGAAAAAAAAACAAAAACAAAAAAACCAGACTGTGTTCAGATAAGTTTGAACAGTTTAGCTTAAAAACAAGATGTGAGTACATATAGAGAACTAAACGCAACTCATACACGTACACACACATAAACACACAATAGGGCTTTTCAGAGCCTTGAAAATGCTCATCCTCAGCATCAGTCCCCATGACCTAAATAAGATATGCAACATTTCTGAATATTCACCTAACACCTATTTTTTCATGGACCACATATTAGCATTTCACTGTAATAGTGTTCTGTAAGAACTCAGTGGAACTTGTAAAAACTAAAAAACTTATGAAAGAGTCATTTGTTCTGATTCCCTAAATATCAAATCTTAACATTTGAATTTTTGTAGCGTCCCGTTTTATGCATGCGAAATGTGATGTTTGGACTTTTAAGACTGCCAGTGGCAAGGGAATCCTTGTGTCTCTAGGCTTAGAAAATTAGAGAGTCCCATTCAGTTCAGTTCAGTCATTCAGTTGCGTCCGACTCTGCAACCCCACGCACTGCAGCACGCCAGGCCTCCCTGTCCATCACCAACTTCCGGAGTTCACTCAAACTTATGTCTATTGAGTCAGTGATGCCATCCAACCATCTCATCCTCTGTCATTCCCTTCTCCTCCTACCTTCAATCTTCCCTGGCATCAGGGCCTTTTCAAATGAGTCAAATGAGATCCCCATTACTGAATTTCTAATTCCCTATGCTAGTCATTAAACATCATTTGACTGCTTACTTTTACACGCAGATACAAAAATACACTGAGTACATCCAAACAAACCTATATAAAGGTCTTATGGCTTTCAAACTGTCAGTATATAAATGCTATAATCTAGTTCTCAAAGCCACCACTGAGTGAAGGGGGAAACAGACTGGGAGGAGAGTAGTGTAGGTCTATGATATAAAATTTAATTGGACTCATTCCTCAGCCAGTACTTTTTACCTATGACCTTGGCCATATTAATTCCTTAAACATTGATTTCCTCAACTGTAGAGATAATCCACACCTTATATGATTAAATAAGATACAGTGGATAGAAACTGGTTAATAAATGTTATTTCTAACAGTCCTATTTTAGACAAGCCTAAATTTATCCAAATGCAAATATTGTAGCTCTGTTTTCTTCTTTTCTTTTTTTAGCCATTTTAAACTGAAGTATAGCTAATTCACAATTTTGTGTTAGTTTCAAGTGTACAGCAAAGTGTTTCAGTTATATATGTACATATACACATTTCTTTTCCAGATTCTTTTCCATTATAGCTTATTACAAGATATTGAATATGGTTCCCTGTGATGTACAATAGATCTTGTTATTTATCTACTTTATATATAGTAGTGGGTATATGTTACTCCCATAATCCTAATTTGTCTCCTGCCTCCTGTTATCCCCTTTGATAACCATGCATTTGTTTTCCCTGTCTGTGAGTCTGTTCCAGTTTTATAAATATATTCCCTTGTGGCTCAGCCGGTAAAGAATCTGCCTGCAGTGCAGGAAACCTGAGTTCGATCCCTGGGTTGGGAAGATCTCCTGGAGAAGGGAAAGGCTACCCGCCCAGTTTTCTGGTCTGATGATTTCTATGGACTGTATAGTCCATGGGGTCGCAAAGAGTTGGACACAACTGAGCGACTTTCACTTTCATTTGTATCATTTTTATGTAAGTGATATATATGCTATTTGCCTTTCTCTTACTGACTTATTTCACTTAGTATGATCATCTCTAGGTCTATCCATGTTGTTGCAAATGGTGTTAATTTAATTCTTTTTTTTTGCAGCTGTTATTCCACTGTGTGTGTGTGTGTGTGTGTGTGTGTGTGTGTGTGTGTGTGTGTGTATATATATATATATATACACCACATGTTTATCCATTCATCTCTTAATGTACATTTAGATTACTTCCATGTTTTATATTACTATAAATAGTGCTGCAATAAACACTGGAGTACATGTATATTTTGCATGTATATTTTGAATTAGAGTTTTGTCTGGATATGTGCCCAGGAGTGAGATTGCAGGATTGTATGATAACTCCACTTTTAGTTTTTTAAAGGAAACTCATACTGTTCTCCATAGTGGCTGTACCGATTTACAGTCTCACCAACAGTGTAGGAGGAGGGTTCCTTTTTCTCCATGCCTTCCCCAGCATTTATTATTTGCAGACTTTGATGATCATTTTGATTTATATGAAATGATACCTCATTGTAGTTTTATTTTGCAGTTTTCTAATAATTAGTGATGTTGAGCATCTTTCCATGTGCCTGTTGGCCATCCATATATCTTCTTTGGAGAAATGTCTATTCAGGTCAGTTATTACTAATAGCCAAATATTTTGTGGGAATAAACATACTTCCAAGTAAACAAGATTTGCTTTTCCCAGGCCGTAGTCAATTTACAGAAACATGCTATTTCTTCTGCTACTTGTGAATGGTGGCATTCATTTTAAACTTAGATATACTTTAGTACTACACATGCATAGAGGCACGTCTGTATCATGCCCATGTATGTTCTCTCTCTCTCACACACTCATCACTGGGACTGTTTTCCTTTTAAGTCAAAGAAGTGCAAGCATAGCCACTTTGACCCCATTCATAAAATATGTATTAATGTAGTCAAGTGCGGTAATTTTGCCAGCTATTCTCATTTTGGGTCTTTTGTCACGGAATTGAAATACTTTTCCATCTTAAATTGGCTCTCCACAGATGTCTTGTTAAAAAACAATTGAGAGCCGAATTTTGAGAATAATGTAGTTGATTTGACAAACAAGGCTTCCGCTTTCAGTTTAGCTAGGGATAATATAGTTTTATAGTTAATACAAATACAAAGTATGTCATTTCTTGACCTGCTACTTTGATTAAAATGTCAAGAAACTGCTTTAAAAATACTAACCCAAGGATTTAGGAATGGGCTTGCCATATTGATGAGGAGTTGGCAGGAGGCAAGTCTTCGCATGAGGTGGCCAAAGTACTGGAGTTTCAGCTTTAGCATCATTCCTTCCAAAGAAATCCCAGGGCTGATCTCCTTCAGAATGGACTGGTTGGATCTCCTTGCAGTCCAAGGGACTCTGAAGAGTCTTCGCCAACACCACAGTTCAAAAGCATCAATTCTTCGGTGCTCAGCTTTCTTCACAGTCCAACTCCCACATCCATACATGAACACAGGAAAAACCATAGCCTTGACTAGATGGACCTTAGTCGGCAAAGTAATATCTCTGCTTTTGAATATGCTGTCTAGGTTGGTCATAACTTTTCTTCCAAGGAGTAAGTGTCTTTTAATTTCATGGCTGCAATCACCATCTGCAGTGATTTTGGAGCCCCCCAAAATAAAGTCTGACACTGTTTCCATTGTTTCCCCATCTATTTCCCATGAAGTGATGGGACCGGATGCCATGATCTTCGTTTTCTGAATGTTGAGCTTTAGGCCAACTTTTTCAGTCTCCACTTTCACTTTCATCAAGAGGCTTTTAGTTCCTTTTCACTTTCTGCCATAAGGGTGGTGTCATCTGCATATCTGAGCTTATTGATATTTCTCCCAGCAATCTTGACTCGAGCTTGTGTTTCTTCCAGTCCAGCGTTTCTCATGATGTACTCTGCATAGAAGTTAAATAAGCAGGGTGACAATATACAGCCTTGACGTACTCTTTTTCCTATTTGGAACCAGTCTGTTGTTCCACGTACAGTTCTAACTTAGCTTCCTGACTTGCATACAGATTTCTCAAGAGGCAGGTCAGGTGGTCTGGTATTCCCATCTCTCTCAGAATCTTCCACAGTTTCTTGTGATCCACATAGTCAGAGGCTTTGGCATAGTCAACAAAGCAGAAGTAGATGTTTTTCTGGAACTCTCTTGCTTTTTCCATGATTCAGGGGATGTTGGCAATTTGATCTCTGGTTCCTCTGCCTTTTCTAAAACCAGCTTGAACATCAGGAAGTTCATGGTTCACGTATTGCTGAAACCTGGCTTGGACAATTTTGAGCATTACTTACTAGTATGTGAGATGAGTGCAATTGTGTGGTAGTTTGAGCATTCTTTGGGATTGGAATGAAAACTGACCTTTTCCAGTCCTGTGGCCACTGCTGAGTTTCCAAATTTGCTGGCATATTGAGTGCAGCACTTTCACAGCATCATCTCTCAGAATTTGAAATAGCTCAACTGGAATTCCATCACCTCCACGAGCTTTGCTCATAGTGATGCTTTCTAAGGCCCACTTGACTTCACATTCCAGGATGTCGGGCTCTAGATGAGTGATCACACCATCGTGATTATCTGGGTCGTGAAGATCTTTTTTGTACAGTTCTTCTGTGTATTCTTGCCACCGCTTCTTACTTTGGCCACCTCATGCGATGAGTTGACTCATTGGAAAAGACTTTGATGTTGGGAGGGGTTGGGGGCAGGAGGAGAAGGGGATGACAGAGGATGAGATGGCTGGATGGCATCACTGACTCGATGGACATGAATCTGAGTGAACTCCGGGAGTTAGTGATGGGCAGGGAGGCCTGGCGTGCTGCGATTCATGGTGTCGCAGAATCAGACACGACTGAGCGACTGAACTGAACTGAAGTGAACTGAACATAACATTAGCTTTATCACTGTTGTGTTACTTTCTCCTACAAGACTCACTGATTGATAAGGCTTTATCAAAGGATATCAACATCTTTTTGCTAAACACAAGATTCATTTGGTGAAAGACATAGGGCCAATCATCTTGACTGAATGGGTTACTCAAGTTAGACACACCAGTAACTGTGATAATGTTTGGATGAAGTCATATTTTAATTCGGAGTTTTCAGTTTAGTACTTTATTCAACATTCAGATTTTTGGATCCTACCCTGACTCAGTGAACCAGTCTTTCTTAGAGTTCCCCCAAAATTATTCTGGAGTTCATAGTAAAGCTTGAAATCTTCTGCTTGAGGCCACACCCTAATATTTGAATGCACAATGGTGTTTTGTGGGATAACAGGAAAGTTTTGGATTTGTATTAGAATTCTACCTAAAAAGAAATGATACAAACAAACTTATTTATGAAACAGGAAAAGACTTGCAGAGAATGAATTTATGGTTGCTGAGGGGAAGGTTGAAGGGAAGGAATAGTTAGGGAGTTTGGGATAGACATATACACACTGCTATATTTAAAATAGATAACCAACAAGGACCCACTGTATAACACAGGGAACTCTCCTCAGTCTTGTGTAGCAGGCTGGTTGGGAGGGGAGTTTGGGGGATAATGGATAAATGTATATGTATGGCTGAGTCCCTTTGCTACCCACCTGAAACTATTACAACATTGTTAATACTCCAGTACAAAATAAAAAGTTAAGAAAATATTAGAATTCTACATGTCTGTCTGAGTTTTACCTCTTACTGGTGATGTGATATTGTATAATTATTAACCTCCTTGAACATTTATTTTTTTCATGTTTACCCATTAGGGTTGTTATTAGAAGCTGATATGATAAAAGTACTTTTTAATCAGCATGCTATCTATCATATGAGTAAGATACCATTATTATTAATATTATAGTTATAGTTAATACAAACTGAATATTAACAACAATCCAGCAGATACAATAGAATTCTCTTTTCCAATATAACGTTATGCATTAAAAATCAATCTTTTGTCATAACAAAAATGCATTTGAGAATATGATTAGAGTGGAAGGCACACAGGAAGGCAGGTCAGTAGTGGTCAGTAGTGGTCTCATGTCTAAGCTGGACCTGGACCGATTTGAGCAAATGATGGAAGTGTTTTGAAGCCAAATAGAATCCAATGAGGACAACAAAAGGGTGGTACACATACAAAGAAATTAAACTTCACTGACAGCCAATGGAAAATGAATACCTTTACCTAAGTCTACCTAACAAAGATCTAGAAGACTTAAAGACAAGTTGAACATAAATCACGCATTATTCTGGAGCAGTAGGCTGGACCCTGGAATGCACAAAGGAATATGAGCCTATCTTTTTTTTTTTTTCCCCCATAATGAGCCAGGACATGACCTCTTTAGGGCACTGAGTCTTGTTCTTGAATGCCTCATCACTAGCATTTATTTAGAATTAGAAGACAAGCACAAATGCAGGAAAATTTTTGAAAGGTGTAACTGGATTAGAGGACTAAAGGCTGGAGAGAAAAAAAATGAAGAATCCTTCCTGTGAATATTTTCCTCTTATTGAAGGGTAAGTATGAAATAAGTCAAGGTGCCACGCGATCCTTTAGCCTGTCAATCAGTTCCAGGAAAAGGATCATTCTGGCCCCTTCCGTATCTCCTGAAATACCAAGAGCCCTCCGAGGTCATTCACGTATTCAGATATGGAGGTACAAGGAAGACTGAGGCAGATGTGGTTTGTCCTCTCAGGAAGCTGTGACTTGCCTGACCCAGGCAGCATGTGTTACTGTAGATGGTGATCAGATGTGGCCACAATGACTTCCCTCCCTTCATCCACATCCCTTTGCAATGTGACTGCAGCTCCGAACATCCATAGGTGGAGTCTGTTTTCCCATCCTTCGAATCTGGAGCCTGTGATCACCATGGAAACATGCCTCGGCTACCATGAATGAGAGAAGATGCGGATCCATGAAGAGCCAGCCATTCTCTTTATGGCCACTAGATCAGCTGGCTGACAGCCCAACTAAGGCTGGGGAGAACTGTCTATCTTAGCCCAGCCCAAATCACTGACCAATAGAATTGTAAACTAAATAAATGGCGTCTTTCAGCCAATAAATTTTGGAATGATTTGTTGTGCAGCCAGAACTCACTAAGAAGTGCTTACCTATCTATGTGACTCAAAGTTTATTCTGGGCACAAAACTCTCTTATAAGGTTTATTGAATTACCTTGATAACTGCCACCTCTCCACTTGACTTTGCGTTGTATGAACATGGTCTCAGTATACAGTTGTCAGAATACAGACACCCTGGGAAGGTTTGATATTGGATCTCTGATCTGCAGAATATGAAGTTGACTAATGTGCTTGAGATATGACATAGATAGAACAATACATTTCTTGGAGAAAATACAAAGATAAAGTCAGGACATCAATATCTACAATGGTATAAATTTAAGACGAGCAGTTAAAAAGTTAAAATGAATCCAATTAGCTCTGTCTCATAACATGATGGCTCATGAGTTAAAAGAAAAGAGAAAGAACAAAACCTGCCTGTCAGATACTGAATTTGTAAGCTAATCAACTACGTCCTATGTATTCTGTGTGCTCAATTGCTCAGTTGTGGCTGACTTTTTGTGGCCTCATGGACTCTAGCCCCTCAGGCTCCTCTGTCCATGGGATTTTCCAGGCAATAGTGGAGTGGATTGCCATTTCCTCCTCCAGGGGATCTTCCCGACCAAGGCATCAGACCCATGTTTCATGTGTCTCCTTCACTGGCAGGCAGATTCTGTACCACTAACCCCACATAGACAGGCATAAAGTCTCCAGTTTTTTCCTCAAATAATGTTACCATTTTGATATATTACTGAAGTGATCATCAAAGGCTCGTATATTGTTCTAAATGTATGTGTGTAACTGCCTTGATTCTGATGATGACACACCAGTGGAGATTAGTGAAAGAAATCTTTGATTTATCTTAATTTTCAGATATGTCAGTATGTCTTTTCCTCTTTCCCCAGCAGCGGCCCTTCTCTGTCCAACTCTCCCAGCTGGGCATTTTGGGAAAGCAGCCAGCTCCAGGGCTAATGTGTTTCTGCTGTTATCTGACACTGATGCTGCTTCATAGAGGCAGCAATGAAGATAAGCCCTAATTGGATGTATTTTTAAGGCAAACCTTTTAGTTACTCAGAACAGAGCTTCCCTAATTAGCTTCCTTTCTCCTCTCTCTGACTGTGCAAGGACCACACGGATGTGGAAACACAGGATTTGGAGGGGACTCAAGGGCAGTGGCAGGACAGCTAGAGGACATTCATGGTGAACTCAGGAAACACGCTCCAGCAGACAGGCTTGGGAGCTGTCTTGCCGGGAGAGCAAGGCAAATGAAGGATGCTGAGAGGATCAAATGTGACGAGAAGCCCCGGCAGTGGTCCAGGGTATAAGGCCAATACCCACACTCCAAAGGAGAGGGAAGGCATGAGCTGGTGCTTAAGGAGAAAGAACTAATCCTTTGTAATGGCCATTGTCTTGTTCCCATAGAAATATATTTCTCCAATGTAAAATATTTGAACCACAGTTTAGGACTGAGAGTTTGAAGTTGCACTCTTTAATGTATTATCCTCACCTTAGAGAAAAATCTATTTAAATGCCTACCCTCTCTAAGTTATTCACAAGATTTCCATAGCCACTGAGAAGGAGCTATGCTTAGCAAAAAGAACAGGATTCGAGGTCTTGATGATGAAGGAAAAAAAAAAAAAAGGAGCAGAGTAGGAAAACACTTCTTTCTGGCTTTCCTTTCGGAAATGGAATTAGAAATGAGACATAATAAGTTAATCATTTCCCTTTGGTTGGAAGTAGGTCTGCCATCATTACCTCATGCTCCCTAGGGCTTGCCAGTTCCTGGGTTCATTTGAGCATGATTTAATATCTAGGGTATGAGGATTAATGCGCCTATGACAGATCCATCTGGGTCATATTGCATTAGTCCTGCAGTCAATTAGCAGGGTGAGCCCGGGTTGGGGTCGGTTTGGTGGCATAGTGGGACAAGAGAAAGCAGAGATGAAGCAGCTGCATCTTAAGGGAGTCAGGCTCTCCTTCTGGCCCCTTGATTTGGCTTCTGGGTGATTGTCATGGAGCCATCTGTTCCCATGGCTTCTCCCTGAACCTAGAAACTTTATCTAAGCTTCTGACATGAGGATTTACTTTCACAGGGAGTTTGCATTTGAGCTCTGTGTTATAAAATCACATACACCACGATTTGGGGGATTCCGGCACCATTATTTGGAAATTTACTTGCTTACATTGATAAGTAAGTGACTGATTTACTTAACAGGTCAGAGGCCAAATTTTCGAAACCAGAGGCTGAACAGGCAACAGTAGCCTAGAGACAGATGTTTTTCTCTTTTCTTTTTTTTTGATTTCTTGTGTGATTATACTGCTGTGTGTAAATCTGGCCTCTTCCATGCAGGCTTCCGTCTGTACTCTTTTATGTATAGGGATACATCTTCCAGGAAATAGTCACTCCTTATGATATCAGCCTCAAGGGGCACGTTGACTGGGCTTCCCAGGTGAGTTGGTGGTAAAGAATCCGCCTGCCAATGCAGGAGATGCGGGTTTGATCCCTAGGTCAGAGGGATCCCCTGGAGGAGGAAATGGAAAACCAATCCAATATTCTTGACTGGGAAATCCCAGGGACAGAGGAACTTGGTGGGCTACAGTCAGTTATAAAACTAATTTAGTTTATAACTAATTTTTAATATTAGTTTATAACTAGCACTGTTATAAAACTAATTTAGTTCTAAGAAGCAATAGGTTTGAGTTCAGGTATGAAAATTTACAAGTCAATGAGTTAACAAAGTAAAGGTGTCCATTTGACTTTCTTTCTCCTTTTCTGGGACACTGAGAACATCGTCCTCCATTACCACAGTGGGCAAAATGCTGATGCTCTCTTTGCAACCACAGAACCAGAGCAGGACTGGCTTTAGAGGAGTGACAGGGACTTTACTTGGGGATAGAGGCAGATGCCACAGAAGCACTCTGGCAAAGCTAGTGGTCACTTAATTCTATACCCCCTGCTAAATTTCCCAGCCTCCTTTGCCCTTGGTTAGGGCTTTGTGACCAGTTTGTTCCAAAGGACTGTAGTTGAAAGTCAAATGTGTTATGTCAAAGTTAAGGCAGCTGAAAGTCTGTGCGCCTTCCCCTGTCTCTCTCTACTCATCCCCTTGCTGATCGTCATCGTCATGTTAGTCGCTTCAGTCATGCCTGACTCTTTGTGACCCCATGGACTCTAGCCCGCTAGACTCTCCTGTTTGGATTTTACAGGCAAGCATACTGGAGTGGTTGCCATTTCCTTCTATAGGGGATCTTTCCAACCTAGGGATCCCACCTGGGTCTCCTGCATTGCAGGCAGACTCTTTACTATCTGAGCCACCAGGGAAGCCCACCAGTTATAAAAGCCATCTATTCCTGGTGGAATACACGTGAGCTGAAGGAAGGCAGTGTGTCCTCCGCTGGGCTCTGTATTCTAGTGAACAAGAAATAAAACCAATATATTAAGCTAAAAAAGAAGTGACAGGGATGTTGGAATGATATGCACGAAACACCTAACATTAGGAGAAATCAGAATTCTAGATGAGGATCTCTTCTTCAATGTGCTGAAGTCATTAACCTTGCATAGACGAAAAGGCTGCGGCAACACAGACTTCTAGCAGATTTATGGAATTCTAATTGGAATGTCTCTATATCTAAATGATTATGTGCCAAATACATAGAGCTCGGTTTATATAATGAAGTGTTCCTCGGCCACAGTGATAATAATTTCCTCTTCTCCTCCCTCCCTCCTTGTACTGACCTCAACCCCTGAGTTACCAGTCCACTTCTAATGGATTCTAATGTTGGACTTTAAAAAGCTCTGTAATTTTTATGTCATCCCTGGTAGGTACACCCAGTCCTAAAAGCTGCATACCTGATGGTTAGTCCTATCCACCGTATTGGCTGTGGAGGGGTGGTCTCTGGTGTTCTGACGAATTCGAGTGGAGTTTTGCTGCTCAATGGTGGAGGAAGTTGGGATACAGAACTCTCTGAAGCATCGTTTGAAGTTTTCATCCAGAAATGCATAAAGGACCGGGTTCAGGCAGCTGTTGGTATAACCTAGAGCAATGCAGAAATGCCAGGAAACGGTCTGGAAAGTAGTTTCCGGGATTGTGATCAAGGCTTTAATGATGACGTAGATGTGAATGGGCGTCCAGCAGACAATGAACACAGCCACAACCACCAGCACCATCCTGGTAATTCTTCGCAGGTTCCTGTCCTTTTCTTTGGAGCCAGAGAGCATGCGGACACTCTTGAGGCGTAAGATCATCAGCCCATAACACACTGTAATGATGAGGATAGGCATGATGAAGGCAAAGATGAAAACGCAGATTTTCAGCAGGTTTTCCCAGTACCACGTTGGGTGAGAGAATATTAGTGTACAGTCTATGGAACCTAGAGAAAAAGAAGTATAAGGAAGAATTAGCAGCAACATTTAATGCTATCATCAGGTGTTAATATTGCCATTTCGCTTTCTAATTTATAGCCTTGACCTGAGGTAACTTAAATGGCTCTTGGTACACAAATCCTGGAAGGAAGATTTAAAGAATTCATGGGAAAAAACTCAGATCTCTGTTGATTTTTCCAAATATGTCATTTGGTTGTCCACTTGGATGATGTTATGTATCTCTCGCCACGAGCTAGATTCTCTATGGAGTCTAAGTTGACATAAAAATATAATCACTGTCCAGACTCTAGGAGTTCCCAGCTACTGGGTGCCTTCACTCCACTTTTTTTTTCCTCTTTTTTTGACTTCTGAAGAGCTTGTGGGATCTTAGTTTTCCTACCCAGGGCACCACAGTGAAAGTGCCAAGTCCTAAGCAATGGACCACCAGGAAATTCCCTAAACTCCTCTTTTTGATGGGTGGTTTCTCATTCTGAAATGAGGTCTAAAAAGACACACTTGTCATGTAGGCAGTCACTTGACATTTTCAAACAAGCCTCCACTTAATGTTCTTTGGGTCTAAGCTCTAATTAGTGTTTAAAGATCTGTGTTCTTCTGCTGCCATCATTTGGATGAAGTAATCAGGAATGATTACAGTGCAGAGGAATCAGGAATGGATAGATTTTGGTTTATATTGTCTCTAAAATGTTCACTGGGCTTAAAATTTTAGGGGAAAATTCCTATTTCAAAATATTCAAAAGTATTTTATGAGAAAGAATCATCAAAGCTGCAGTTTGCACAGCACTGGACCACTCTGTAAATTCTACTTGGGTCATGACATCACCAACATATCTATCTGTATACTCTCCACCGCCCAGGCCCGCAGCATCATCAGTCACCTTGCCGGTACTTTGTCGTTGCCATGAACATCACAGGCAGACCAATGGCTGAAGAGAGGATCCAGTTGCAGATGTTGATGACCTTGGCATTACGGGGAGTGCGGAAATCCAGGGCCTTGACAGGATGGCAGACTGCAATGTAGCGATCCACACTCATGGTGCAGAGGGTGAATATGCTGGTGAACATATTGTAGTAGTCTATGGAGATCACAATCTTGCACAGGATGGTTCCAAACGGCCATGTTCCCATCAGGTAATTGACACTCTGGAAAGGCAGGGTACTGGTTGCTAGGGCATCTGCCAGAGCAAGGTTGAAAATATAGATGTTGGTGGCAGTCTTCATTTTGGTGTACCTAGAAGATGAGGGAAAAGCAGTGGTAGAGTCAAAAAAAAAAAAAAAAACAAACCAAAAAACCCAACAGTGTGAAATGCAATGAAGTTTTTAGTAAAAAAAAAATTGAAAACTAAAAGGCAGAAACCAAACAACCCTCCCAAAACCAAAGCAAAAACAATAGCAATGATTAGTGGAAAGCATCTGAGATTAGATATAAAGGAACTCTTTCAGAGTGCTAGGTTGGCCATTTATAATCATGTACCTATTTCTCTACTTTTCCGTTTCGTTATCTGTAAAATGGTTATAAGAATAGCTGCCATACTGATTGATTGGTTTATTTGCTTTTTTTAAAAAATGTGCCAGGCACTGTGATAAGTGTAATAGACTCAGGGAGCTCTCAGTAAAGTATCTACACAGTGAGTAATAATACATTTAATTCTAAGTAAGTAAGATAAAATTTTCATATATACAACTAAAACTATGGAACAATGATATTGTGCTAGAGTCTATATATATATGTGTGCTTGCCAGGTGGCTCAGTGCTAAAGAATCTGCCTGCCACTGCTGGAGACATGGGTTTGATCTTTGAAGAGGTAAACCAATTTGATTGTAGCGTGCTTGTGTGCTAAGTCGCTTCAGTCATGTCTGACTCTTTGTGACCCCATGGACTGTAGCATGCCAGGCTCCTCTGTCTTTGAGATTCTCCAGGCAAGATTAATGGAGGGGGTTACTATTTCCTTTTCCAGGGGATCTTCCCAACCCAAATCTTCTGAAGTAAAAAATAAAAAATGAAATAAAAGATATAACTTTTAGGACCCTTGAGTAATTGACCTTGATGCTCAAGAAGTTTTAAACTTTTTGATGTTGTTTATTAGCTGAAATTTCTCCCTCAAAAGCAGAAAGAAAACAAAAATAAACCAAACTCCCCAAACCTTGCTAGCTATACCATAGCACACTCGACTGCATTAGTCACCATCTCAGGCAGTAGACGTACATTCCACAGCTTATATTTAGTACAATGTTTTATGTTAAATAATCAGTTTCTTTACTGATTTATGTAAAGTTTATGACTCATTATACTTCTAACCTTTTCTTCAGGCTCATCTTAGCCCTATGTGCTTATTAATGTATGATTATTTCAGTTAAAAAAGCCTTTCCTCCTTTAGAATGAGATGTTTTGTGAAACAAAATTAGGTTAGAGTCTCACATCACAAAAGAAAAAGTGAATATTTGTCTATGAAAGTTATTTCGCTTGGCATCTTATGGGAACAATGATGTTTAATTTTCTCCATTTATTCAAAGATCCTTCCTCTACAGATAGGCAGTATTCTTATCTCAGTTACTCACACTTTAAATCACAGCGACATATAAAAAAGGGTTCAGCAGTTTCCAAAATACGTGAAAGAATAATACAAGACTAAAGGTCTGAGAATTCCAGTTGCCTCCAGTATAGCTTCAAAGGCTTCAATCTAAAACAATAGTCTGATCAGAAAAGGGGTCATGCTGTCCAGCAAACATGAGCTTTTCATTTTGTCCTGTTCTATGTGGTAGTATGAACATTGCCCCCGGAAAGTGACATGAATGATTAGACTCACACTACAAGCTATAGGAGTGTATACACCAGAGTGAGCAAGCGTGCCAAAGAAGGGAGCCAAAGGAAGGTTCACCTCGGTGGGTCTGAGTCGAACTCCTGGATGTCAACACACAATCCTTCACCCATCCTTCGGGCCTTTTACTTCTTACTGAGTCAGAGATGAATTTGGTGGCAAAGTGGACAAAACAAACTGGGAGGGATAGGTGACGTATTCCCAGAGTGTCTCCCCTGGACTATAGGGCCTTCCTGACACTGCTCATTCCTGCTGCAGTCACTGAATTGGGTCTTTTCCTCTAGGTAGTGGGCCAAGCTATTTTTCTCCTTCCTAGTTATCCTACGGAAATTTTCCTAGTATGTATTTTTGAAATTTTGTTCTAAGTGATCTAGTAGCTTATTTGCAATATGATTCCGAATAAATTGCCGTAGAACTATTTGAAAAATAGATTCTCAGAACCTTCAATGATTGATCCAGTAGAGTGATTTTTATGGAGCTTTCAGATGATATACTAGGGAAAGGGTGTCAGGAAACTCATTTCATGGGCAGCTCATCTATTCTTTTGTGCTCCATGTATATCTTTTGTTTGTAAATGTCCTCCCTTGTTTGTGGCTATAACTCCTATTTATTTTCAAACCTGTTCTTCAAGCTATTTCCCCAGTTACCAAAACCTCACTGAATTTTGACCCACATGTACTAAATGAAGCCACCCTGAACTAACTACTTTTGCAATGAGATAGGCTTTGTAAACCTTTTGTTATTCTATTGTGTTTTTGAGTTAATTCTTGAGTTGTGATGACCCTGTCTTTGTCCAGAAACAAAAAAGATCAAGGATGCATGAAAACAGGATAAACTTCTCTGGTGGCTCAGGGGTCAAGAATCCATCTGCCAATGCAAGAGACAGAAGAGACGCAGATTCAGTCTCTGGGTTTGGAAAATCCCCTGAAGGAGGAAATGGCAACCCATTCCAGTATACTTGCCTTTATAATATCATGGACAGAACAGCCTGTTGGGCTGTCCATGGGGTCATAAGGGGTTGCAAAGAATCACACACTACTTAGCATACACCTACTCCACCCACATTCCAGAATCCATCTTGCCAGTTTCGTATACCATCGTGAGCTTCACATGGCTCTCTACCTATTTTCAGTTCAATTCAGTTCATTCGCTCAGTCATGTCTGACTCTTTGCAACCCCATGAACCACAGCACGCCAGGCCTCCCTGTCCATCACCAACTCCTGGAGTCCATTCAAACTCATGTCCATTGAGTCGGTGATGCCATCCAACCATCTCATCCTCTGTCGTCCCCTTCTCCTCCTGCCTTCAATCTTTCTCAGCATGAAGGTCTTTTCAAATGAGTCAGCTCTTTGCATCAGGTGGCCAAAGTATTGGAGTTTCAGCTTCAACATCAGTCCTTCCAATGAATACCCAGGACTGGTATATATTCCTTTAGGATGGACTGATTGGATCTCTTTGCAGTCCAAGGGACTCTCAAGAATCTTCCCCAACACCACAGTTCAAAAGCATCAATTCTTTGGCACTCAGCTTTCTTTATACCCCAACTCTCACATCCATACATGACCACTGGAAAAACCATAGTCTTGACTAGATGGACCTTTGTTGACAAAGTTATGTCTTTGCTTTTTAATGTGCTCTCTATGTTGGTCATAATTTTCCTTCCAAGGAGTAAGCGTCTTTTAATTTTATGGCTGCAATCACCATCTGCAGTGATTTTGGAGCCCAGAAAAATAAAGTCTGACATTGTTTCAACTGTTTCCCATCTATTTCCCATGAAGTGATGGGACTGGATGCCATGATCTTCGTTTTCTGAATGTTGAGCTTTAGGCCAACTTTTTCACTCTCCTCTTTCACCTTCATCAAGAGGCTCTTTAGTCCTTCACTTTCTGCCATAAGGGTGGTGTCATCTGCATACCTGAGGTTATTGATATTTCTCCCGGCAATCTTGATTTCAGCTTGTGTGTCTTCCAGCCCAGCGTTTCTCATGATGTACTCTGCATAGAAGTTAAATAAGCAGGGTGACAATATACAGCCTTGAAGTACTCCTTTTCCTATTTGGAACCAGTTTGTTTTTCCACGTCCAGTTCTGTTGCTTCCTGACCTGCATACAGATTTCTCAAGAGGCAGATCAGGTGGTCTGGTATTCTTATCTCTTTCAGAATTTTCCAGTTTATTGTGATCCACACAGTCAAAGGCTTTGGCATAGTCAGTAAAGCAGAAGTAGATGTGTTTCTGGAACTCTCTTGCTTTTTTCATGATCCAGTGGATGTTGGCAATTTGATCTCTGGTTCCTCTGCCTTTTCTAAAACCAGCTTGAACATCTGGAAGTTCACGGTTCATGTATTGCTGAAGCCTGGCTTGGGGAATTTTGAGCATTACTTTACTAGCATGTGAGATGAGTGCAATTGTGCGGTAGTTTGAACATTCTTTGGCATAGGTTTTCTTTGGGATTGAAATGAAAACTGACCTTTTCCAGTCCCATGGCCACTGCTGAGTTTTCCAAATTTGCTAGCATATTGAGTGCAGCACTTTCACAGCATCATCTTTCAGGATTTGAAATAGCTCGACTGGAATTCCATCACCTCCACTAGCTTTGTTTGTAGTGATGCTTCCTAAGGCCCACTTGACTTCATATTCCAGGATGTCTGGCTCTAGGTGAGTGATCACACCATCGTGATTATCTGGGTCGTGAAGATCTTTTTTGTACAGTTCTTCTCTGTATTCTTAATTTTTTAAGGAGTTCACAATAGAACCATCTGGGATATACAGGGTGTTTTTATCTCTTGGGGGGCTGATATTCTGCCCTTTGTTGTTTTTGACAAATGAAGTTTTTCTTTTTTCTCTTTTACTGTTTACCTGTGAAGAAGAAAGCTATCTAACTCTTCAAGGATTCAATGAGCCCCTTTTCTATGTTCAGCATTGTGCTTGGATACTTTTTCATATCTGTCATGATTTTTATATCCACTTACCCTCACGTAGAAAAATTCACAGTTTTAATAGAGAAAAAAACTTCAGAGTGTCATCTTTTGATATTCATGATTAATTGGATAAATTGGATGAAATAAAGTCACTTGTCCTACATTTCAGGTTGTTATTTAGAAGAAGAAAGTAGATATATGAATACCCACCTGAATCTCTCTTCTATTATCTAGACCATTCTGTTGTCTCAGGCAAATGTGTGTGTGTGTGTGTGTGTGAGAGAGAGAGAGAGAGAGAGATTGAAAACAACCAAAACCTATGATACACTCTCATCAGGCATTAACACAAACAGACTATATATTAATTTGTTATTTTCTGTTAAGTTTTCCACTAGCTTAGTGGAGCAAACAAGGGATTTCTCGCTTTACTATAAAATATTCTAAAACATTTTATTTACATTTATTTCAAGTGGTCTTATGTGGTCAGTGACCAAATTTCCAATGAGTTTATGTTAGCAAAATGAGACAGGAGTATTCTTAGATCTCTAAGCCTTGCAGGCAGAAAAATGACTATTGTTTGCTAATTTGCCTCAGAAGAGAAGACCAAGCTAGGTTTACAGGAAATTAAACAAAGACACACTGCCTCTTTCTGCCCCTGTATCACCAGAGTGTAACAACCATGAGTCTTTTTGATTGAGTGGTGCTCTCTCTTCATCTACACCTACTTTTTTTTTTTTTTTTGCTGTTGTTCTCTGTATTCCTACTTCTTCTTACTCTATCATACATTAATGACAATTCAACGGAAAAATAGCCTTCAGATGGAAAAGGGACAAAAACCTGCTTTCTTCAGGCAATGGATGTACTTTATAAATAGAAAATGTGAAACAAATAACTGATCCTGTTTTTATTTTTGCATTTGGTGCTAGAAAAAATCAGAGTGAAATGTGTGGGTCCTTTTAATAATTGCATAGAATTCTAAAGGCACTAGAATCTAATATATTTCTATTGTACTGGGTCTCTGGCTAATCTCATCATTTCGTTCTCTTTTGGCTTCCTATTTGCGTGTTTTCTTTTTCATTTCTCTCATTTTATTGCATGCATTTTAAAAGGTTCTTCAAATCCTCTTGTTGGAATTGGAAACTGAGGTGGAGGATTGGTAGAGAACAGGGAGGCACATCAGGGCAGAGGAAAGAAAATGAAAGCAGAGAGTTCCATTAAGGCCAAGAGACTCTGTTTAATAATTTTTTTGCATTATGCCTTTTGAAACTGCTTATTTCCTGCTTTTTTTTTTTGGTTTTTGATTTCTGAAAATTTTACTTCAGCACATTTATCTCCTCAAAAGTTTATATGAAAAAACATGTTTTTTCTTGATTCCCATATTTGGTGATACATAACATTGATGTACTATAGAAAAATATGATGCTAAATCCTCTGATGTATGTAAACCATTGTCATTGAAATATTCTTATCTGTGACTTCAGATTTTTATTTCCTGAAATATTGATTTTCATCTCTTTAGACCAAATTACTTGAGAAACATTATTAGAACATCTACCTCAGCCTTTGCTTCATAGATAACAATGTTTTATTTTTATTCTAAAGGACTGATTTTTAAAATTTAGAAACACTTTAGCTTTCAAGTTTGAGAGTGCTAAGAGAAAAGGAAATTATCTTATTTTAGAATCTGAAAGTTTTGGACATAAAAAATAATCAAATGGGTTACCACTAATATCAAATTATGATATATCCCTAGGCATTTCTTTAATATTGAAGGAACAACAAGGAAAACTTCAAAATATAATAAAACAATTCTATCAATGTCAATATTAGAAAATTGCTTTTTGAGAAGCTCAAGCATATGCTGTAGAATATACATTTTTAGAGTATAGACTATCAGTAGAATTATTGTCTACTGCACTGAGTGCAACAAACATAAAAATTTTGGTGATGATATGGTGCATATACTCAATGCAAGTATATAATATGAAAGACAGCATGAACAGAAAAATTTAAAACCATAATAGATTATCGATTCAGCATAGAATCCAGCACAAGATGGGCACCAGTAAATCAAACTGAATACAGGAAAAAGGGCTTGGGTTATTTTATTTTTTTATGGTAAAATGAAACAAATTTTTTACGGGAACCAATGGCTTTTGAAGTAAAAGTGAACATGGAGTATTCCTTTCTGCCTTGTCATTCGGTTGTCAAATTGAGAAGAACTTTGGCCATAGAAAGTCATAGAATGATGAGAAGTGAGATCTGAGGGGGCCTCTGAGGACCACATCATTTGATCACCTTCTTTTATGGTGGAAGAAACTAAGCATAGAGAGATGTACAAATGTTTGAGACCTTCTCTCTGCCCTTCCGTAGGCTCCATTTAAAAATGAAATGATCTTCTGTGCAGTAACTGCATTGTGTGCCATGTGTATTTCTGGATGTGCATTGCTGATATACTCAGCCACTATGTAGCTAATCGAGGTAGGTATGCAAAGGTTTTTAATCTTCTTTTCAAAGATGCCCATGCTGGGAATGTACTGGGAATTTTGAGATATTTTCTCCTTATACTGAATGTGGTAACAGAACCATATTTCTTAAGGAGAACCAAGTTTGCTCCTTTTCTTTTGTTTTACTCTCTTACAATCCATGATTTAAACCTATCAGTTCCATGTAGTTGACTTACAACCTCTCTCTCAAGTTCAATCACCATGTTTCCAGGTTTTTTTTGGGAACATCTGTAATTTACTCTAGGATTCTCAAGTGCAATGTCTCAGTTCAGTTCAGTTCATTTCAGTCACTCAGTTGTGTCTGACACTTTGTGACCCCATGAATTGCAGCACGCCAAGCCTCCCTGTCCATCACCAACTCCCGGAGTTCACTCAGACTCATGTCCATCGAGTCCGTGATGCCATCCAGCCATCTCATCCTCTGTTGTCCCCTTTTCCTCCTGCCCCCAATCCCTCCCAGCATCAGAGTCTTTTCCAATGAGTCAACTCTTCCCATGAGGTGGCCAAAGTACTGGAGTTTCAGCTTTAGCATCATTCCTTCCAAAAAGAACCCAGGACTGATCTCCTTTAGAATGGGCTGGTTGGATCTCCTTGCTGTCCAAGGGACCCTCAAGAGTCTTCTCCAACACCACAGTCCAAAAGCATCAATTTTTCGGCACTCAGCTTTCTTCACAGTCCAACTCTCATATCCATACATGACTAGTGGAAAAACCATAGCCTTGACTAGATGGACCTTTGTTGGCAAAATAATGTCTCTACTTTTTAATATGCTCTCTAGGTTGGTCATAACTTTCCTTCCAAGGAGTAAGTGTCTTTTGATTTCATGGCTGCAATCACCGTGCAGTGATTTTGGAGCCCCCACCCCCCAAAAGTCTGAGACTGTTTCCACTGGTTCCCCATCTATTTCTCATGAAGTGATGGGACCAGATGCCGTGATCTTCGTTTTCTGAATGTTGAGCTTTAAGCCAACTTTTTCAGTCTCCTCTTTCACTTTCATCAAGAGGCCTTTTAGTTCCTCTTCACTTTCTGCCATAAGGGTGGTGTCATTTGCATATCTGAGGTTATTGATATTTCTCCTGGCAATCTTGAGTCCAGCTTGTGCTTCTTCAGGTCCAGCGTTTCTCATGATGTACTCTGCATATAAGTTAAATAAGCAGGGTGACAATATACAGCCTTGACGTATGCCTTTTCTTATTTGGAACCAGTCTGTTGTTCCATGTCCAGTTCTAACTGTTGCTTCCTGACCTGTATATAGGTTCTCAAGAGGCAGGTCAGGTGGTCTGGTATTCCCATCTCTGGTATTCCCATCTCTCTCAGAATTTTCCACAGTTTATTATGATCCACACAGTCAAAGGCTTTGGCATTATCAATAAAACAGAAATAGATGTTTTTCTGGAACTCTCTTGCTTTTTCCATGATCCAGCGGGTGTTGGCAATTTGATCTCTGGTTCCTCTGCCTTTTCTAAGACCAGCTTGAACATCTGGAAGTTCACGGTTCACGTATTGCTGAAGCAATGTCTCAAAGGGTGCTTATTCTTTCTTATGCACTACAAACACCACGACCATCACCATCATAACAATCAGTAATAGCAAAATAACCATCATTGAAGGAGATGTAATGAATGGAGAGTTGAGATAATTAGAAAGGCAAAAGCTAATTATATTTTTAGAAATAGGGAGTAAAGGAGGAAGGGTGAAATAGAACTTACAAGTTTTAGCATGCAAGAATGGATAGATAGTAATATCATTATTTAGCAGAGAAGGAGAAGAAGGAAAGGAGATTTGGTTTTGATAAAGAGTTCATTTTTGAGTGTATTATGTTGTGTAACAAAGGAAACATGACCATTATATGTGAATATATGTTTGCAGTTCAGCTGGGCAATTTATTTATAGGTCATCAAACTCTAGATGTTATTTCCAATCATGCAAGTGGATGAAACTGCCTTTCTGTATGATGAAAAATGTGAAGAATGTTGAAGGCAGAGAAGAACAAAGTTTCATAAAGGGAAAGAAGAGAAGAGAGGGGGAGAGGAAGGAAGAGAAGGAGAGAGCATATAACATGTTATATAAGGATACAATACTTCAGGATGTGAATGAGAAAGAAATGAATTTTTAAAATGTCAGAGCCAGAAGCTAGTCTGTGGAAAAGTCTTCTAATCAGAGGACACATTTTTGTAAATGAGGGATTTGATTTTTATCAATATCCAAGAAAATGGCTCTTTTCCATTATTATTATATTTGGTTATACAACATAAAATGCATTTATTCATAGACTATAATATTTTCAATATTTTTAAATATTTATAATATTATTAAATTCTGATAAATAGAATTTATCAGAATTCTTGCTTCTGAAAGAACAAGTTTGTAGCAGTACCACAGCTACAAGTGTGTCTATATGTGAATGCATATATTTTATATATTCTAATATACTAAATCACATTTATACCTAATTTCCTTATAAATCTTATAGCTCATGTAAGAAAGAAATTTGATAGAAATTTCCCCAAATTTAACAATATTAAAAATATACATTACAATTTCTATATAAACTTATAGAATGGGAAGAGATTTTTCTATAGTCTTAATAGAAATAAATTTTGATCAACGAAGCCAGAGAAAAAATTATTTTCTACTTTACTGTAGAAAATGATAAGGCAAAATTGTTGTCAAAAACCTTAAAATATCTACCAGTCTATGAATGATATATAACATGTCATTATCATTTTAATTAAAATTTTAATGATTATAGGTTGAAAATAATTTAATGTATTCCTTGATGAGTTATTTTGCCTTCTGTATTAATTTGTTTTTACTTTTTGCCCATTTTTGGATCATTTTTTTCTTATTGACTTGTTAGAGATTAAAATGGATACTATAAATATTTCTTCCAGGCTGCTAATGTTTAATTTTATTCATCATGGTTTTCTGTTTCTTAAAACTGTCAAATTTAATTCCTTTATGGTGTGTGTATGTACATGTTTTGCATCTATTTTTCATAAAGACTTTTCTTATTATGTGGTTGTTGAAACATTTTTGAAATTTCCTTTTAATAATTTGAAAATATAGATATTCTTCAGAATGTATTTTTGATTTTTTAAAAAATGTGGTGCTTGCTTATTGTAAAAATAAATAATATAGGAAAGCACAAAGGAAACAAAATGGAATACTATAATCCAGAGATAGCATTTTGGCTAACATCTTTCTAAACTTTTTCTTATATATGAGAAGAGTAACATTCATTTATAGTGGCTACTGGCCTGACATTGCACTAAGCAAATTTATAACATTGAGGGGAAAGGCACTTTATCATCCCCATTTTACAGATGAGAAAACTAAGCCTCAGAGATCCGATACTTTACTCAAAGTTATAAAGCCTGTAAGCGACAGAACTGGAGTTACCCTGAGTCTGTTCACTCATCCATGCTGCCTCCCTGAAACACACAGAAAACCCCTCAGGTAGAATTTGAGTCTTGCAGCTCTTCTAAGTCCAGCACATAGGAGACACTAAAAAAATGCTTATTTTATTTGGTTATCTAACAAATGTATTTGATCTGTATCAAAAAAACAGCTGAACATAACTTTATCCTTGGGATGAAAAATGACAATTCCTCTCCTCCCATCACATTTCTATTGTTCATGTGGTCATCTTCAGCATTTGTCACTTGCCTCTGAATTTATAATTTGAGAATAACATCATCAGCAACCCTTAACACTACTGATCTCGCTGTTTCATCATTTACTCTTTTCAAAAGGAGTAACTTATCCAGTTTATGTGTTTATGATAAAGAGTTGGTTATGTACAGCTCTGCCACTTTTCCTCTCTCTCTCTCTGAAATTTAACTGCTAAAAGGGAACACGGTATATTCCACTGATCCAGGTTCCAAATTGTAAAGGGGCTGGTCCACACATGGGGAGGTTGCCAGTGGGCCAGGCCTGTGGGATACTATATTTCATTCTGGGTTTATAATTCAGGAGCCATTATTATTACATAACTATGTCACATCAGCTAAGTATTTTTCAGTAATAAGGTTGACTTTTTTCTTTGCTGATTCGTTTTGGGCTCTCTCTCAGTTGGTTCAAACAGCAGAGAAAGCAGGAGTGACATTTAATAGGACCATTTAAACATTCATATTGCCTACTGGGAACTTATCTATAATTTTCAAAAATTTATTTCATTGATTTATTGATTTTTAACTTGTGTTCTTTAAAAAAAAAAATTCTGAAAGGTGGAGTAAAGGGGCCAAAAGTAAAATCTTGTGCCTGTTCTCAGTCATTTTAAAAATGAAAGATTATTTTATATTCACTTTGAGTATTTAATAAAGGCAAATCCTGTGCTATTTATGAACTTGAGAATAAATTTCAACCTTTAGCAAAGCTTGCACATGAAATCTTCCTGCTATGTAATATATGTGTGGATTGTATTAGGATTACCTGTTTTGTTGTTTTTCTGTAAGTTTGCGGAGTATAGCGAACAGACTCAATCTGTGTTCTGCAATGTGTCTATCTGAACGACAGGCTTGATTCTCCTGACCCCAAAGCCCACATCTATATAATTTCTTTAAATTTGAAATTCCCATTCATCTTTTAAACTATTCATACATTTAAAGCATTCCCTACTCCTTGAGAACAAATCAAAAATAAATTATACCTCCCCATCCCATGTCATCTTATCATTCCGTTGTTGATCACCATTTTTTTCCGCTCCCCTGTTGCCAAAGGAAAAGCGCAGATGACGTGTGAAAGCAGTGAGGCCGAACGATAGAGAGAAAGAAAAGAAGCCCTGACAGCTTTCAGGAAGCAAGTCTAGTTACTGACAACTGGGTTGTGATATTTCTTTGTGGAACACAATTCTATAGGATATCAGCCTAAGAGGAGAACTCTTCACGATTGGTTGTGATGCAATAGACAAAAACAGGTGGATTCTATAATCATGCCTGGTTAGAGATAAAACCAAAATCATTCAGAACCATAAAAAAGGCAGAAATCTCCCTTTCCTGGTTAACATTAAGTGACAACTGCTTATTAGTCAGTGATGACTCTAGCTCTACTCTGTTAATTCTGCCTCCTATATTAAAAAATATCTTTGATGCCATGTGTCAAACTCCTCTTGTTCTGAGACAGCATCCTATCCAGACAGATCTCTGCTTTCTTGAATCCTCTTCTAAATCACCAAAAAAAAAAAAAAAAAAATTAAAATCCCTGTGATTTTGCTGCAGCAAAATTAATGTCTAATTTCATTTGCCTCTAGGTATATTCCCAGTGGCTTTTGGCTGGTAGGCATTGATAGTAGAGTGAGCTCGCATCAGGAGGGATCAGCAGCAGCGGGCCAACAGCAATCAGCAATTGGGGGAAGCCACACGACTGAGCGACTTCACTTTCACTTTAGGAATCTTCCAGTGATGTCCATGGATGGGCTACAGGCTACTTGGAGGGCATGGTAGCTACAACAGCTGTCTGCACCCTTGCAAATACGATTACCCAGGGTCTATCTGTAGCAGGCAGAATCCGTTCTTGGTGGACCTGGGGGCTTTGAGAGCTCACATTGGATACTATCTCACATTTTTTCAGGGCTCCTTGCCTCTCTCAGAGCCTACGATCACGCACTGCTTCCTCAGCTGCATCCTCAGCGCCCCTGAGGTTAACTCCTCTCCTCTGTGATGCATTCCATCCCTACAAGGACTGTTCAGTGTGCGTCTTTAGGTCTAGATGTCCCCAAAGCAAAGACCTACTCGCCCAATTGTAGTCATCAGGTTTATATTTATCAGGTTTATTTTCAATATCTTTCAGAGATATTTTGAACGTTAAAATGATTATCTGGGGCTTCCCTGGAGGACAAGTGGTTAAGACTTTGCCTTGCAATGCATGATCCCTAACTGGGGACTTAAGATCCCACATTCCTTGAGGCCAAAAAATCAAAACATAAAACAGAAGCAATACAAAAAAAAATTTAATGAAGACTTTAAAAATGGTTCACTTAGGGGGAAAAATGTAAAACGACTATTTAATGTTCTTTTAATTAAAATCTTATGTGTTAGGAGCTTAAGAAACAAAAATTTTACCTTTCAAGGTAAGACTATACATTTGTGGCAATTCTCTAGTCATACCAGTTGGTTACTTAATCTTAAGAGCAAGACCAACCCTGTTTAAATACTGTGCATCTACACAAGAGCGAGTAACTAAAACTACCTTGATTTTGTTCACTTTCTCCAAATTTGACTTCTTAATCATGTTAGGAGTAAGACATTTCAGCATAGCATAGTAGAAAGAAAATTGGATTTGGAAATAGGATACACAGGTCTGAGGGTCTTCTCTGGTAGCTCAGCTGGTAAAGAATCCACCTGCAATGCAGGAGACCCTGGTTCAACTCCTGGATCGGCAAGGTCCACTGAAGAAAGGATAGGCTAGTCACTCCAGTATTCTTGGGCTTTCCTTGTGGCTCAGATGGTAAAGAATCTGCCTGCAGTGCAGGAGACCTGGGTTTGATCCCTGGGTTGGGAAGATCTCCTGGAGGAGGGCTTGGCAACCCAATTCAGTATTCTTGCCTGGAGAATCCCACGGGTAGAGGAGCCTGGAGGGCTGCAGTCCATGGGATCACAGAGTCAGACACGACTGAGTGACTAAACAAAGCAGAGCAAACAGATCTGAGCACAATGTCTTGTGACCTGGGGGAAGTGGCTGAGCTTCAGTTCTCATAGCTGTAAAGAGGTTATTATATTACCACTAACAATAACCATCAAAACAAATTAAATTATGATGGTGACGTTATTTTTTGAGTATTATAATTATAGCTGGTATTTACTGAATGGTTACTCTGGGTTAGGTATTGCTGTAAGCAGTTAACTTGAATTTTCTTAATCTTTGTAACAGACTTATAAGTTGCACGTTATCACTTCTTTTGTCCATGAATAAGCCAACTTTTATGAAGCTTAAATAACTCTCCAGAATAGCTGTGGAAGAGGCAGAATTTAAATCCATATCTGTTATAGTTTATGCTCTTCGTTACATTACACTGCACAGTATGTACCATGTGATGTAAGTTTTTTATGTGAGAAATAATAACTTTTATAAAGTACAGTAAGGCTTCAGTTCAGTTCAGTTCAGTTCAGTTGCTCAGTCATGTCCGACTCTTTGTGACCCCATGAATTGCAGCACGCCAGGCTTCCCTGTCCATCACCAACTCCTGGAGTTTACCCAAACTCATGTCCATCGAGTCGGTGATGCCATCCAGCCATCTCATCCTCTGTCGTCCCCTTCTCCTCCTGCCCCCAATCTCTCCCAGCATCAGAGTCTTTTCCAAGGAGTCAACTCTTGGCATGGGGTGGCCAAAGTACAAACACTTATATATACCTTTGTGTAAACCGATGCTCACAAAAATCTTACTAGTATCTAAAACAACTATGATCATTATCTTTAATTTTTAAATGAAATTTCTTTTTTTAAATGTTAATTTTTAATATTGTATCTTTTAAAAAAACTTTGGCCACACCATGTGACATGTGGAATCCTAGTTCCCTGACCAGGGATCAAACCCAGGGCCCCTGCATTGGAATTGTGGAGTCCTAACCATTGGACCACCAGGAAAGCCCTTATCCTTATTTTAAAGAGAACTGAGCTTTAGAACAGTTGTCAAGGACAAAAAAAGCTTAATGTTGTACACTTGAGACATTTGGATGCTTGTTGCTATGCAAGTAAAATGCCTAGATAGTTTGAATATTTTTACTGGGAGTGTGTGTATGTGTCCTGTAGATAGAACCATTCACTGCATTTAATATTAGCACAACATGTTGGAGAGAATGATACATTAGGATACTGTGTAGGAAGTTGAAATAAGAAAGTTCTCATTGCTCCTGAGTTTTGCACCAGAGATTTAATTAAGATCTGTGAAGACTCAGTTTAAAATTCCATTTGTCAGAACTGTCGATGAGCATTCCCTGTTTATCCCCTTTAATGTGTCGTAGCACCTGCTGATATCTAAATATTTTGGCATTCAATTAATTTCTGCAACAGTAGCTGTCCAAAATCTTTTAGGACCAATTGAAGGAAATATGAAGGTAATGCAATTAATTAGTGCCTGGAGATCTTGGCTTATGTAAAATCGTGTATTTATAATAACTATTTGCCACCCAAGAAGTATATAATCCTTTATAATTCAACTATCATGTTGACCTGGGATTTTTATTGGAAACAAAACACAATGTATTGAGATCTCTTAAAAAGTATTTTCGGGCAGAAAGATTTTTGGTATTTTTCCTTCCCCTGTGGAGAATTCAACAGCACTTGTTAGGAAAAAACATAATTCATGAATAGACTAGTTATTTGGCAAAGCAGATAAGTCCCATTAATTTTTAAAATTAGAAATTTTAGGCTTCTGGTGCAACAAGAGCTATTAAATCAATATAGAATTATCTTTCAACTGGGACTAAAATCACTTGGCACTAACAACATTTTTAGTCACAGATTAATGTATGTAACAGTATTTTAAATAGGGAAACTGCAAACATGATCTTGAATTATCTTTTGGTGAAAAAGCTCTTTAATGCAATATTTTATCACTTTTCAGGATTATCTATTACTTTTGAAAATTTCTCCTCTTTTATTTTTATTTTTTGTATTTTTCCTTATACCATTATACATTCATTTTTTTTTTAGAATCTGAGGAATATAAAAAGTAAAATGCAAAAGCAAAATACACCATAAGTTTAATAGGTAGAGACAAACTTTGATAACATTTCATGTTTAACACTCTATGATCAAAGTTATATATTTCACATTTCTTCTAGCTTAAATACTTATATTGGACTTTATGTATGAACTAGAATATCAAGCATTATAGCATATTTTTCATTTTCATAGCTACATTTATATTTTCAAATTAATTTATTTCATCATAAAACGCTCTGAGTGTCAACACTGAGTCAAACATGCATTTATTTAACCCCTGTTTATTTTTGCCGAGTGCTGTGCTGGGTAGTGGCTCTTGACTGAAACGTATGGGGCATTCAGTATGGTAAGAGACCAGAAACAAGTGTTTTCCAAACAGTATGTGAGGTTTTATGGCACAGTAGCTGGTGATGTGGCAATGTTGAAAGGAGTATCTCACCTGTGTTCAGGCTTTAGGAAAGATACAATTATTCAACATTTGTTTCATCACATGTAGAGTGCCCAGGGAAGTATTAAATTTGCTTCTTGAGTCACCTGTCTGGCTCAGGCTGTCCAGGATTTTGTCTCTGATTGTGACAGGAAGGGGATAGTAGAAGACTGACTATAAATAAGTCTGTCTATTGTTTGTTTTTCAGAAATAAATGTAAATCTAGTTGTTTTCCAGTTGGTCTGTTTCCAAGAAACAATTACAACTCTATGTTAAATGCATTTAATTTAGAAATTTTACTACAATTTTGTGCTTCCCAGGTGGCGATAGTGGTTAAAAGCCTCCTTGCCAGTGCAGCAGATATAAGAGATGCAGGTCTAATCTCTGGGTTGGGAAGATCCCCTGGGGAAGGGCATGGCAACTCACTCCAGTATTCTGGCCTGGAGGATCCCATGGACAGAGGAGCATGGTAGGCTACAGTCCATAGGGTCCAGAATCTGGCATGACTGAAGAGCCTTAGCACATACGCATTATCGTTTTAGCTGTTCAGCTACTGTCGTGTCCAACTCTTTGGATCCCATGGACTGCAGCTTGCCAGGCTTTCCTGTCCATCACCATCTCCCAGAGCTTTGCTCAAACTCATGTCCATTGAGTCAGTGATGCTATCTAACCATCTTATCCTCTGTCATCCCCTTTTCCTTCTACTTTCAATATTTCCCAGCATTAGGATCTTTCCTAATGAGTCGGCTCTTCGCAACAGGTGGCCAAAGTATTGGAGCTTCAGCTTCAGCATCAGCCCTTCCAATGAATATTCAGGATTGATTTCCTTTAGAATTGACTGGTTTGATCTCCGTGCAGTCCAAGGGACCCTCAAGAGTCTTCTCCAACACCACAGTTCAAAAGCATCAGTTCTTTGGTGCTCAGACTTTCAAATCCATACATGACTACTGGAAAAACCACAGCTTTGAATAGATGGACCTTGTTGGCAAAGTAATGTCTCTGCTTTGTAATGTGCTGAGTAGGTTTGCCATAGTTTTTCTTCTAAGGAGCAAGCGTCTTTTAATTTCATGGCTATAGTCACCATCTACAGTGAGTTTGGAATTCAAGAAAATTGTCTGTCATTGTTTCCATTGTTTCCCCATCTATTTGCCATGAAGTAATGGAACCGGATGCCATGGTCTTTGTTTTTTGAATGTTGAGTTTTAAGCCAGTTTTTTCACTCTCCTCTTCACCTTTATCAAGAGGCTCTTTAGTTCCTCTTCACTTTCTGCCATAAGGGTAGTATCATCTGAATGTCTGAGGTTATTGATATTTCTCCCAGCAATCTTGATTCCAGCTTGTGCTTCATCCAGCCTGGCACTCCACATGGTGTACTCTGCATATAAGTTAAATAAGCAGGATGACAATATATAGCCTTGATGTACTCCTTTCCCAATTTGGAACCAGAACATTTTTCCACGTCTGGTTCTAACTGTTGCTTCTTGTCCTGCATATAGATTTCTCAGGAGGTGGGTAAGATGGTCTGGTATTCCCATTTCTTTAAGAATTTTCCATGATTCGTTATGATCAACACAATCAAAGGCTTTAGCATAGCAGAACTAGATGTCCTTGAATTCTCTTGCTTTTTCTATCATCCAACGAATGTTGCCAATTTGATTGCTGCTTCCTCTGCCTTTTCCAAATCCAGCTTGAACATCTGGAAGTTCATGGGTCATGTACTGTTGAAGCCTGGCTTGGAGAATTTTGAGCATTACTTTGCTAGTGTGTGAGATGAGCGCAATTGTGCAGTAGTTTGAACATTCTTTGGCAGTGCCCTTCTTTGGGATTGGAAGGATAGGATTCTGGTCCTGTGGCCACTGCTGAGTTTTCCAAATTTGCTGGCATATTTCATTTTACTGATAGTGGGTAATTATCCTTTTTACCAGTGTATTTTCTGCTCTGTGAAGTGGGACTTCCATTTCTTGGCCTAAACTTTGTGCTTTGAAATATCTGTGAAATGGTAAGTCCATAGCAGAGGCCAGAAAAGTCCCTTTAGTCACTTAGGGTGACCTCTCACATGACACAACACTAAGATGGATCTGAATTTCTTAGTCTCACATTATCTTGAGATTTCTCTTCTTCCGTGTCCTGGGAGGAGCCTCACTACTGTTGTTCTAATATCATAGCTACGGTCATCTCCTTTCTTCTCCTAGGGAGTCATACATCCATTGGTTTTTCAGGGGGAAAAAAATCTGTCCATTGAGGATCCCTCTTACAATGTTTGTCAGTGTTTAGTCTATCCTATTGATACAAGAGGCAAAATTCCATGCCCTACTCATCTCCCTGGATAATTCACGTTCTTCAATCTGCTTCTAAAGCGTGGAAGGTGAAGTGAAGTAGAGCGGAGTCTTTGGGAAGACTTTGGTCATAGAAATGGAATAAAATAGGTTTCCACATCTTTTCATAAGGACATGAGAAGCAAAGAAAGAATTAAAGGCGAGAGCCATGTGTGAGAAGGGAGACTTGTCAGTACTTCAGACATCTGCTTACCTTATTTAGGCTCTCTGGAGTTAATACTGACAGGCCTGGTTACTTTCACTTGGCAGTAACTCCAGTCGACTTGCCCCTAGCTTGTCCGTCTGGTGTTTTGCTCAGTAGAGAGACAGAAGAATAGACTAAGATGCTTTTCTTTGAATTTAATTAGGCAGATGATTTAGCAGAATCTTTCAGTCAAAGTGTATCTTTTCTTACTGATTGATTCTCCTCAAATTCTTCCAGAGTTAATTCTTCCAGATCCAATTTTTTCTCAGTCTCTCTTATCTCTCAATAACCCCTCTCCCATTTGGATTCCTGGGGACAATGAAGTTGGAGAAGGAAAAGGCAAGGACTCCACAGACCTAGGTTCTCATCTCTACTTGAATATGGAAAATATTTTGCTCCCCAATTAAACAAAAATTACCCATGTTATAAGAATTTCACTTTGGAAAATTCCAAGTTTCTTTCAGCTATTAACGCTCAGAGAAACAATGTTCTAAAAGTTCTTATTTTGGCAAACTAGAAGTAGAAATGGGACACTGAAACACAGAGGGCTGAAATAAGCATGGCATTAACATAACAGTATAATCAGTATAATTCAGTGTACTGAAACATTTCAGCTCCATTATGTCCTATTACCCTTTGTTACGCTGTTAAATTCAGGGATAGGAGAATTTTTTCTTTTATTTTTTTAAGATAGTCTCATCCTCGGGGAGTTTACAATTTAGCAATTTTGTAAATTTCAGAATTTTTTTTTTTTTAGAAATGTAAAAAGGGATCCCTGAAATGAAGGGAAACTTGAGAATGGCTGGTGTTTGGCTGTATAATAGATCCAAAAAGCCTAGTTTGATCTGTCACTTGCAGTACTGATGCTGGCACCCTGGTTGTCTCCTGGTCAGTTTATTGATGTAAATTGTTGGCATATGCTGTTCACAACATAAAATGATGCTTCTGGGGATCAAGAAAAAGAGTACCTTTATACCACAATTGAGTTTTTGTAGTTAGAAGTTCCACAAATAACTAATGGATTTTATTTTATTTTTTTTTCAGGTTGAAGGGCAGACTCAATCAGAGACCTGAATCCAGTTATCCCAGAGACAGAAGTTCAGTCCAAAATGTCACAGCTTAATATGAAGGAAAAACTCCTGATTTTGACCTCTCAAAAGCCAACTTTCCTATTTTCTTTATTCCCATTTTGGTGGGGGCACAGCCTATCAATAAAGAAAAAGTCATGAAGAGGTTATCAATTAGGGAACATTCTGGGAAGTATGATAGGTAAGGTAAGATAATAGACTAGTCAGTCATCCTAGTGAGACCTCAGAAACTAGCTCAATGAAATTAAACATAACAGTTTTGAAAGACCTTAAGTTTCAGGGCCATGTAGGTCTTGTTTCAGATCTTGGTATTATCATTTATTAACTGGCAAATTTGGGCTTATTACTTAAATTTTCTGAGATCTGCTCTCTTCATTTGTAAAACTTGAAAGATATCAGTATCTTCCTTAAATGGTTAATGTAAAGATGAAAAACATTTCAATAGTATGTTTAAAGATTATTGATATGGAGGCTAATGTATACTGTAACTTTCAGCAAACGTTAGCTAAAGTGATGATGATGACGATGCCTCTTATGGGTTTCAAATTTAATGAAGCAGATACTATGTGCTCTGATAAGACAGAGGTTAAATGTTTATACTTATATAAGTGTTAATTTTGCTCTGCTTGTATTGATTTTTTAGAATATTTTCTCTTGTGTGCTAAAGGTAACTGATGCATCAAAACCTAGATTTTTCTAAAATCACAGCTATTTTCCTTGACTGCTTCCCCCCAATGATTTGATTTATATAACTTTACATCTTCATCTATCTTGACTAGAACGTTGACTAGAATATATTATTTTCAAATGTCAACATAACTTCAAACAACTGGGTGGGCAGAATATCTCAGCTACATCAAAGCATGAATTCTATTATTGTTCCAGGAGACTAAATTTTCTGATAAAGGACATATATCTTTTTGTAAAATATGTTTCAAAAAGCAATTAAAGTAAGGGTGTGTGAAAGGGCATGCTTATTCTTTCATTCATATGCTCTTATTTTTGAGTTTTTAAAGTGTTGAAAAAATAGTACTCTTGAGGAAATTATCATTGGTTTGGTTTATACGTCTTAATATATGCTTTGTGGCATTGACTCATGTACCAGTGTCTTTCATGGAAATGTGACACATTTATTTAAAGACTGAAAACTTCTATTTATTTTCAGAGTAATGATCCTTTTTCAAAAGATGACATCAATTTCTCCTTTGATAGTTGTACCATAAATTCCACAAAATGGATAGAAATTTTGAATAACATAAGATTTGAGCTTGACTTCTAACTTGAGCTCTCTGCTGCCTGTGTTTCTGAATGACAGGGTGTTCAGAAATAAAACTGACATTGTTTCAATGCAGGGACGCACTGAGGAATGTCTTACAGCAATGGCTCTTGAGATTTTCTTCCTGTGAATCCCATGCATTCCAAACTCCACTCTTTCATTGCATTATCTTTCATACTTGTAATATCGGCTTTGAGATATATTTATAAATCCTAGTCAATGGGGTTCTCTTTCACTGTTCTATGAAAATTAACCAAGCCCCACTCCACGCACTTTTCTTTATTTTGTCTCTGAAACATAAAAAATATGTTTAATGAAATTTGGAAAATTAAATAAAGACAAATCAAAACGTGTCACATTGCAGTAAACCATGGGAAGAATGTTTGTCAGATAGTATGATTGAAGAACCCTGGGTTAGTTACCATAGTCCTACCTTTGACATTTATCAGCTGGTGAAATGGTTTAATTTTCTTCTCCACTAGACTGTACTTTTAGAGATAAGTAGAACCTGATCTGGGCTTCCCAGGTGGCTCAGTAGTAAAGTATTCATCTGCCAATTCAGGAGACATAGATTCAATCCCTAGGTTGGGACCATACCCAGGAGGAGGCAACCATTCCAGTATTTTTGCCTGAAAAATCCCATGGACAGAGGAGCCTAGCAGGCTACAGTCCATGGGGTTATAAAGAGTCAGACATGACTGAGCAACAGAGCATGAGAACTCAGCCTGTTTTTCTCAATGGTATATTTTGGAGCCTCAAAGAGGGTGCTTTGGAAGTAGTGTTCAACAAACATGAGCTTCAAATTCATCTTCTTTAGTATTAGTTTGGTTTACAATGTTTTTCCCTGTCTATACGCATATTCTTTATATGTTTTATTTTGCAGTGTAGTTAAATAAGCTTTCTTTTCTCATTAGAAGAAAAGACTGTTTGAAGGATCAATACTGCCTGCTTTTAATAACACCTCTTAGTGGCCTTGGATCACCAACATCACCAGAAGCATGCTCATATTCAATTTCATTCAACCCATGTGGTTTCCTCTTTAGAACTGATGGGGACTGAGTAAGTATGAAATTATAATGTTGACAATAATTTCCCTTGTTCTTTTTGGCAGGCACAATCAAGGTCTGATATTCAGGTTATACTGCCAGCAGCATTTTTCAATTAGCGTTTAATACTCCCTCACAATATGCTCAAACTTTCGCTGGCACTGAACCCAGTGTTTCAGTGAAAAATTGCTCAGAAGCAAAGGCCTTTTCTTTCATTGATCTCCTTGTTCCCCTACAGTTTCTGTACTTGGAATACTCTCCGCTTTCAGGGACACTGTAGATCTCAAAGATATTATTTTCTACTTTGTGCTTGCTTTATTTGTAGTGTTTACTGCTCTGATTTTAAAAGTTGACAGGCATTGCCTTGCAAGTCCTGGAAAAATCTATTATGAAGGTGTTGGGGATAGACATACACACAGACTCACTGTACCATCATTAATGCATCCTCCATGAAGAGTTCCATTTTTTCACCTATTTTACTGTGATTAGTGAGTCAGACTCTAACAGAAGCCAGGACTTTTTGCAAAGATGTTATTTTAAATTTCTAAATTTTCAAAGCTTGTATTCAGAGGACACCACTATTATAAGTTATTTTTTCTAATTCAAGTAAACTATTCTGCTGAATAAAAAGGAGTTTCATCATATGAAGTCTGTGTTTAGATTTAGATTCTTCCTTAGACACTTTGACTATAATACCAGTTGAAATGTGAAACATCTAAGTTAAAAATAGATTTTTTTTCCAAAAAATAATTGGTTTGTGTCTTTTTTCTCTATCAAACTTTTTATATAACATAGAGAGGCTAATCAATAGGGAGCGGAGTAAATTGTGGTTAAATGTCCTTAGAGTTCTGTTCACATCATCTTAGTGCGAACAAAATGAAATTAGAGTAATTCAGGGCATTGGAATGAATCAAGGAATGACAACAGGGACCCTATGCAATGCCTTGCCTTACCTCTGCAGAAATCGTAATTCCAAAAGGCTAAGCTGTGTTTCAAAGTGTAATAATATGATTGATTTATGAGAAGGCAAGAATACTGAGTGAATGTTGAGATCTTGCATGCTGATGAGTGAACCCTGTGGGAGGGAAGAGAAGAAATTCCCAGAGGGAGGGAAAGTGAAAGTGAAAGTCACTCAGTCTTGTCTGACTCTTTGCGGCTGCATGGACTATACAGTCCATGAAATTCTCCTGACCAGAATACTGGAGTGGGTTGCCATGCACTCCTCCAGGGGATCTTCCCAACCCAGGGATCAAACCCAGGCCTCCCACATTGCAGGCAGATTCTTTTACTAACTGAGCCACCACGGAAGCAAATAACTAAACTTCTTGCTCTTATATAGCACTTTTAGAATTTACCGCACATTTCCGTATATCTTATCTAATTTGGACCTAAACTCCAAGTGAGGTTGAATGTGATTACCATTCCTTTGGTAAAGTTAACTAGTGAGACTCAGGGAAGCTCTGTGGCTCTGATTACTAGTGAGAGGCAGAGATTCAAACGTGAGTCTCCTTGTCCTAAGGTTAGCACTGTGTCCATGCTAGAATGCCTATTATTAATGGAGCCGATTGGTCAATTTCAGGGAGCTTTTTAAGACATCCTGGGCTTTTGCTTTCCAGGGAGGTAGTTTAATTTAAGATTTATTCTATAAACAGCTTCTTAACATTCAGAGAAATCAAACATATGGACAGATCTCTTAAACCTCCTTGCCCAGCAGGACTGTTTTCTCCTCCATGAAATAGACATCCAGATCTGTGCACCTCAATCTTGACTGTACACTAGACTCATTAGACTCATCAGGGAAAGTTTTAGATCTATCTATGCCCAGGAGCTATGCCCGGACTGTCTAATTGAATTAGCCCAAGGTGGAAATGGGTTTTCTTTCTATTTTAAAAGCCTTCCCAGGTGATTCTAGATTTCCCTGCTGGTCCAGTGGTTGAGAATCCACTTGCCAAAGCAGAGAACATGGTTCGATTTTCAGTCAGGAAACAAAGATCCCACATGCCATGGGGCAACTAAGCCTGTGAGCCACAACTACTGAAGCCTGTGCACCCTCAAACCATGCTCTGTGATGAAAGGAACCACCACAGTGAGAAGCCTGTGCCCAGCAAGGAAGAGTAACCCCAGCTCTCCATAACTAGAGAAAGCCCACATGCAGCCAAAATAAGTCCATAAATAGATAAATAAAATCATTAAAACAAAAAAAACCCTTCATAGTTGATTCTAACATGCGATCAGTATTGAGAACCACTGGAATAGAAGATTGAGAGATCTTCTTGGTGTCTAAGTGTGTTGCAAGGATTCCTGCAATATCTTGGATGCTCCATGAGTTAACCTGAAGGAGATTCACATTTGATTATCCATTTTATCCTGCCTGGGTTTCTCACTAGAATTTAGCTCCAAAAATCTCACATAAATTCTGGGAACTGTAGCATTCTTCAGCTAGACTATTTTACTCATCCAGTTGGAACCCTCCTTAACTTGGCTCTCATTGTGGACTTGAACCTAGCGGCCACCATGCTGATCTAAAGAATTCCTGGACATTCCAGAAAGTTTTCTCTGGGCACAAGTAATCAAAGAAGCAGTCATTGGAATACAAATGGGGACTGAATTAAAGATGCGAAATCAGACAAGGAAGAGATTCCAGGGAATTTTAGGAAATGATTGAGCAAAACCAAGGGCAGGAAGCCAGAGTACTACAAATACCACAGAACACCTAGGCTGCCCCTAGTCCTCTTTATCCGGCTGGGCAGTCTAAGTTTTAAAACACAGTCAATAAACCTTTTCAAAGTGACTTTTGAAAACCGCTAAAAACAAAATTTAAAAAAATGATCAAGTTATGTAAGTCAGAAAGAAGAGGAAAAAATTCCAAGTGACGAGCTTTTGTGCTTCAAAATGCCTAAATAGAGGTGGAGGGAGATGAAGCTGCCAGTCACCACCTGGGTGCATGGGGGTGGATGTGTGTGCAGGTACAGACGTCTTTGAGGACAGATTTCATATTTGCTAAGAAGCTAATACGAATTTACAGGTGACAGTTCCAGTTTTTCCTGAAAGCTTCAAATGACTGAAGATGAAAATACTGTGAGAAGGCCTAGAAAATTACACCGATTTAAGATAACCTGCAGCCATGAAATTAAAAGACGCTTACTCCTTGGAAGAAAAGTTATGACCAACCTAGACAGTATATTCAAAAGCAGAGGTATTATTTTGCTGACTAAGGTCTGTCTAGTCAAGGCTATGGTTTTTCCTGTGGTCATGTATGGATGTGAGAGTTGGACTGTGAAGAAGGCTGAGTGCTGAAGAACTGATGCTTTTGAACTGTGGTGTTGGAGAAGACTCTTGAGAGTCCCTTGGACTGCAAGGAGATCCAATCAGTCCATTCTGAAGGAGATCAGCCCTGGGATTTCTTTGAAAGGAATGATGCTAAAGCTGAAACTCCAGTACTTTGGCCACCTCATGCAAAGAGTTGACTCATTGGAAAAGACTTTGATGCTGGGAGGGATTGGGGGCAGGAGGAGAAGGGGATGACAGAGGATGAGATGACTGGATGGCATCAGTGACTCGATGGACGTGAGTCTGAGTGAACTCCGGGAATTGGTGATGGACAGGGAGGCCTGGCGTGCTGTGATTCATGGGGTCGCAAAGAGTCAGACACGACTGAGCGACTGAACTGAATTGAACTGAAGATAACCACAAAGCATATCTAATAGATGGTAATTTTTCAGAACCACTATTTTCTAAGCACTTACTCCTTAATCCCTGGCCAAGAGTGGTAATGGATATTGTAAACTGTCTGGGTTAGATGAAGACTAGGAGTTGAAGATAGCCACTGGGGTGACATGGAGATGGTCCTATGTGATTACTTCTTTGACCCAACTTTAATATTTGTTTCAGAAAAACAGTATCCTCTGTCATAACAAAGCAGTATTCTCTTTCCAAAAAATCAGTGAGAGCTTTTCTGTTTTGTTTGGGACTTCCCTGATAGCTCAGTTGGTAAAGAATCTGCTTGCAATGCAGGAGACCCTGGGTCAGGAAGATCCACTGGAGAAGGGATAGGCTACCCGCTCCAGTATTCTTGGGCTTCCCTTGTGGCTCAGCTGATTTGTATGAAACCTCATTTTGTACTGATATTTCTTCTTCTTGAAAAACACTGCAGGTTGGTACTAGATATTTTAACAAATGCTTTGTTTCCATCTAATAAATAACAAAATGCAATCAAATTTGCCAAAGAAGAAGACATGCTCTTTTTTATGACCACTGCAAGACTATGAATTCTACTCAGTACATCTGTACCAGAGTTTGGCAAATGACAGCTTGTGGGCAAAATTTGTCAGCTAAAAATGGTTTTCTGTCAGAATGGTTTTACATTTGTAATTTGTATTTTAATTTTTTATATGTATAGTAATTAGCTTGGTTATTTTTAATCTGAGGATGCTATAAGAAAGTAGTTTGGTAACACTTATTATGGAATAATTTGCATTATAGAATCAAGTAAACCAAAAGAAAGGTTTGTATTATTTTGTACTGAAAGAAGAATCATTTTATTCTTGCAAAATGAGTCAACAAAAGAACATATGGCATGATTATTTTCTGATAATCAAATGTATGGATTTTCATAAAATTCAAAATATTATATTCATAAAACATTAGGTAAAATTATTAAATATGCTATTAGAAAATAAATTCTTTTTTGTTATTAATGATAAATATTTTAGAAGCTAAATTTTTAAATTTTTCCATGTCTGCCTTCTACATCTGTTTTAGTTAGAATAACAAAAACCAAAAATAAGTTTATAGGTAATTTTATATTTTTAAGTGGTTGAGAAAATAATATTTTGGGGCATTCAAAAATTATATGGAAATTCACATTTTTGTGTCTACATACAGTTTTATTGGAACACAGTCATGACTATCTATTTTCATTTTGTCTGTGGATACTTTTGGACTACTGTGGCAGAGCGGAATAATTGTAACAAATACCATGCAGCAACAAAGCCTAATATATTTACTTTCTGGCCCTTTACAGTAACCCTTTTAACACCTGGTCTAGACTTCGAGGTCATCCCTCTATATGATGGGTGGTGTGTATATCTAAATGTAGTAAAATAAGGTGAATTCTTTCCTTGGAATCACTTAAATCCAAACTTTACATTGGCTTATGAAAACATCTTGGTATAAAATAGATTTTTTTAGGTTCCAGAATTGTCTCCCTACTTCACTGGTGCATTCTCACCCTTCTCAGAGTGGAGGGACCAGGCTAATTCACGCATCTGGAGCCATTAAATTATGGGCAGTTTAGCTTTCTATTGAAAACTAGGGTAAGAATTTTGTGGCTTAAAAATTACTCTAAACTTTGTTGAATATAAATATCAAGTACACTATATAGAAAACAATGAACAAGGACCTACTGTATAACATAGGGAACTCAACTTGATATTCTGTATTACCTATATGGAAAAGAAACTGAAAAAATAATAGATATGGGTAAGTGTGCTGTGTGCTAAGTTGCTTCAGTTGTGTCTGGTTCTTTGTGACCCCATGGACTGTAGCCCACCAGACTCCTTGTCTATGGGATTCTCCAGGCAAGAATATTGGAGTGGATCGTCATGCCCTCCTCCAAGGGATCTTCCCAACCCAAGGATTGAACTCGCATCCCTTACGTCTCCTGCATTGGCAGGCTAGTTCTTTACCGCTAGCGCCACCTGGGAAGCCCCAGGTGTAGGTATGTGTTTGCTGTACTTGGTTGCTCAGTCGTGTCCAACTCTTTGTGTCCCTGTGGACTATAGTCTACCAGGCTCCACTGTCCATGGGGATTCTCCAGGTAAGAATACTGGAGTGGGTTGCCATGACTTCCTCCAGGGGATCTTCCTAACCCACGGATTGAATCCAGATCTCCCGTGTTGCAGGCGAGGCACCAGGGAAGTCCAGATATAAGTATATGTATAACTAAATCACTTGGCTGTTCACATGAAAGTAGCATATCATTGTTAATCACCTATACTCCAATATAAAATAAAAATTTAAAAAATGGCCCCAAATGTAGTGCTGAAGTGCTATTTGTGTCCTAAACACAAGAGGACTGTGAGGTGCCTGACAGAGAGAGTAGACATCTTAGGTAAGTTTCATGCAGATGTTATAGAGGTGTTGGTCATATGTTCAAAGCCCATGAGTCAACAATACATATTAAATAAGATGCCTTTTAACAGGAACACACATAACAGAACATTATGTATTGATTAGTTGATGAAAATGTAACTGTATGCTCACAAGATCCTCCCCCTATATTTCCCCTAGTAGCAAAGCTTCAGTCTTCTCTAATTCAGTAGGTAAAGTGAATTCATAGGGGGAAAAAAAATACCATGAAGAATGAGAATTGATTATAGTAACTTTTAATTTTTTCACTCTTTAAAATTTGACTTTCTGTAGGTAAATTATAAGACTAACAATCTATTTCCCATTCAAAGTTTGTGGGCTCGTGTGTAGATATATATGCATTTTATTTGAAGTTATTATTTGCTGATATCAATCCATTGGTACAGATCAGTTTTCATAGCTCAAGTCATAAAGGCTAAATATGCATGAACAAGGCAATGAATTAAGGGAATTTTCTGAATTAAGCTTTACATTTGAATAATCTGAGGAATATCTGCTGTGCTGAAAACTTTGGATTACAGAGTATTTTAAATATATGCAGTCCTGTTATTCAAGTCTGAAATGTTAAACTTTTTGGCTAACACAGAGAGATCTACAACTATAGATCAAGTTTTCAAGGATTAGTATCAGTTATTTTGATAAACATGAGAAAATGCAGATTTTTCACATAGTAGCATTTATTATGGACTACACTTCAGGGAAATTGGTGGTAAGAGTAGTTTGAGGAGGCTTCAAAGAGGAATGGTTTTAAGTTGGGACTTGAAGAAGAAGAATTTTTATAGAAGAAAGAAGTATTGAGGTCATGAGGGAAAATAGAAAAAGTAAAGAAAAGGTATAAAAGAAATTAATACATAGCATTTTTGAAAACAGTGAGTGGATCAGCTTGGTTTAGTTTATTCCACATTAAATTATATTAATACTTGTTAGTACATCTTAAGGATTACTGTTTGAACCACTTCAGGACACCTGCTTATAACCAACTGATAAACTAATACATGAAACTGCACTTGAAAATATTCTTGCCTGGACAGAAACTGATGTCCAGAATAGAATGATCTCTTTCTCATTTCATATGCTCCATTGCATGTTTCATCCTGTGTAAAAGCCCTACCTACCCTCCCCATTAGCTTACAAAGATTTACTTGATTAGACTTGGTAGAATCTCTCTGATAAGCTTTACAATGCAACATCCAGAAGGTGATTAATTCCTGAAGGCAATATTAAAATAACTTCCGAACAAATTAAAGAGAAAATGAAAGAGAGAGAGAGAGAGAGAGAGAGATCAGAACTTAAGCTGAATCTGAGAAGTCTGGGTCCAGATCAGAATCTTCTGTGTGATCTTTGAGACTCAACCATAGGCAATCACCAAGGGCCTACCTGGCAGGCTTCACGAGGGAAAGCATCCTTCTTACCACTACTTAGTATACAGTATCCAGGGAGTTGCAGGCAAGGACATGTGCCCTTCCCCCGCCTTTACCAACCATGCTCTTGGGTGTATAAGCATCCTTAGCCCAACAACCTCCATTTGGACACCTTCAGGAAAGGCTTTAAGATACTTTGCTTAACAGATAGGGAGTAGGCAACAGCCATGGATAGTATTCAGCATAATTCTTGAGGTCAGGGAGCCCTTGGTGCTCTTGGTTAGACTCTTCCCAGGGGTCTCTCTGAAGACCTTCATGTCAGGGGTCCTTCAAGAAATTCTTCTTACTCTGATTCTGTGCTTTCCCACTTTTACCACATCCTTTCTTGTTAGTCCTGGTCCCTTGGTCCGTAAAATGGGAGTATCCTATGATTTGGGCTCCTTGTGTAATGAGATGATGGCCTCTTTTCCCCTTCTCCACTTCTGTGCTCATACTTGTGACCTGGTGTCTTTCTGTGGGGAAAATGGAACACTGAGGATGGCACCTTTCCTGTTTAACCTTTTGCTTATTCCCTCCCAGGAAATGAAGAAAGGCTTGAAGGTAACTTTCAGTGTCGTTTATTGTCTTAATCGACCACTACAACATCTGGCCGCTCAGCATTTTCTCTCTCTGACAGAATCCATTTGAGCTCATTTAGAATCCAAGGAAGTGAGATGGAATGCGAAATCGTTTATTGTAGATGACTAGCTTTTTTATCTCCAGATAGTAGAGGTGTAAAAACTATGGAGAAACAGTCCTTGAAGTTACCGCAGAAAATGTTAGTACTACAAGTTACCAGCTAGACTAGATGTTCGTCTAAGCAACCCGTTTTACAGAAGAGGACTATCATGCACTGAAGAGTTTGAAGTTGAACCATTATTGGCACTTTTCTTCTATGTTGCTCTTCCACTCTGGATTTATTTCTTGGTTCAAGGACTCTTAGACTGAAGTACTGGTGGGGAAGGAAATAAGGTGGCCTGAAGCAAGAACGGATGGGTAAAGAAAGGAGTTGCTATGACAAGCTCGTTAAATGATGTTTCTTGTATATAATGCTTCTTGTGTCTGTTGTTTCAGTTCACTTTCAGGGACCCTGACATTTGCTTGAGCTTACTTGTTATGAGTAGTCTTACAGTTATTGCACAACAAGGGATCAGTGCAGAAAGAGATGGTAGTTTGTCTCTTCAGAGAGCCTTCACTTTCTTTACATATCAGATATCCTACTGCTACCAACACCCTGACCTCAAGAAGTATACCACATACTATCCATGGCTGTTGCCTACTCCCTATCCATTAAGCAAAATATACTAAAACCTTTCTTGAATCCAGAGGCAGAAAAAAGGTGAAAGGAAAAGCTTGGTTTATAAACGGTCGTGGTAGTTCTGACTGGGGCTATGTAGAATTTTCCTTAAGAATTGCTAATTGCTAACAACAATCTATACTCAATGAGTCTGTAAAGCTCTATTTATTAATCAGAAATTACATAGTAGCCAGTTATAAAATAACAGAAATGATGAGCTTTGCAGTGCCTGAGACAAGAGCTTGGGTGAAGGTAAACCATTTTGGAAAGGGATTTCAGGGAACTGAGGTGGGAGGAAGGCTGAGCACTGAAGAACTGATGCTTTCAAACTGTGGTGCTGGAGAAGACTCTTGAGAGTCCCTTGGACCACAAGAAGATCAAAGCAGTCAATCCTAAAGGAAATCAACTCGGAATATTCATTGGAATGATTGATGCTGGAGCTCCACTACTTTGGCCACCTGATGTGGAGAGCCAACTCATTGGAAAAGACCCTGATGCTAGGAAAGACTGAGGGCAGGAGAGGAAGAGGGTGATGGAGGATGGTTGGATGGCATTACTTATTCAATGGACATGACTTTGAATAAACTCCAGGAGATAGTGAAAGACAGGAAAACCTGGCATGATGCAGTCCATGGGATCACAAAGAATTAGACACGACTTAGCAACCGAACAAAGAACAACAAAGGTGGGAAAGAAGAAAAGTGAAACAGACAATGAAGAAAAGCCAGCACATGGCTTGAAATGGTCGCAATGTGGACCAGACTTTCCAATGTGCTTCATGATCTGTACAGAACTGTGCATTATTTGATTGATTTTTTTCTTTAAAACATTCTTGACAATAATATACTACTATCCCATTTTAAATGATGGCCACATTCAGCCTGGGTGGGAGAGGAATTTAGGGAAGAAAGGATACATATATATATGTATGGGCTGAATCCCTTCACTGTTCACCTATCACAATATTATTAATCAGCTACATCCCAATAGAAAATAACAAGTTTAAATTAAATTAGAAATTAAAAAAATCCCAACAAGTGGAAAATGTCAGCATTCTTCACACCAGAGAAGGCCACCTGATCCCAGATTCAAGGAACCAGAGAGGCACACCAGGAGGCCACCCGAGACCGGATTCGAGGATTACAGGCCCTATACACATCCTAATCGTATCAACAATCTGACCTTTGAACTGTTGCTATAAAACTCTCATCAAATCCTCCTGTGTGGGGCCATATAGTTTCTGAGGCAGAAGCCCACTCTGTCCCCCTTTGCCTGGCAAAACAATACAACTATGCTTTTCTACTTAAAAAAAAAAAGTGTTTGCCATATCTTATAATATTTTATCACCAAACTTTTCCAGAATATTTGCGGTAATTTTCATAATATAGTTATCCCACAAGTAATTTTTTTCTTTAAGACCATAAAGCCTTTCAGATAATGAACAGTTATAACATTCTATCATCTAATATCTGGATTTTAAAACTTTAGATATATGACTATCTCTTTTTCTCCCTCATGTTTTTTAGAACAACACTATAGGAATGATACTTAAGTTATATTCTTTAATAATGTTGCTGATGAAGGTATGATGATGATAAAGTGCAGACACAGGATAGAAAATGACTAATCAAGGCATCCATAGTATCTTTGTTGTTATTTTCCTGCCATTGTCATTGGCGCCTCATGTTTTAGTCAATGTGTTAAGACATTCTAATAAATGTTATGTTGATCTGGTTAGAAAACCCTAACTACTTAATAATTCAAAAGTATTTGTTGAATTTTGAATAATAGCAGGAAGTAAGCATTTTATCTCAGTACTTGAATAGATACAGCATTATATCCATCTTTTTAACAGAGGCAATAATGTCTGTGAAATGATCACTTTGTAGTGAAATAACCATAGCGTGGAGATAGTCTAGTTAAATATTCTCAGCTAAATAGATATAGTTCCTTCACTCCCCAGAGGCTTCATTGGTCACTGAACTATTTTTCTGTTTCACAGTCATATTCCCAGAAGATTATCTGACCTTGGAATTAAACACCTGACTTGCACAGGTGGGTGTTTGAGGTGCCTTTTCAAACAGTACTGTATTCTGGTTGGAACTTTAAGCACAGAAAAATAAAGCATAATATCATGTTCTCAGTAAGAGACAAGGTCACCATCCTTTTCCAAGTCATCAAAAGTTCAGAGGTAATACCTTTAAAACAAAATCACCCAACTAGTAATATCTTTAGCACAAGAATAAAACCAATCTGTTTATTCCACAGCCAGTTGTTGCTCTATTGGCTCTCTGCTTTATAGAAAAGCATAAACCAGAGAGGAGAAAAATTAGGAAGGAAAATACCAAGAGAAACAATAAAAGCATAAATGATTATGTTTTAGATGACAGAATTTCAAGATGGTTTTATAATTTCTTTTCGTCCTTCATTCTCCAGGATTACAGAAGTAAATTTGGATTAATTTATTATTTCCAAGTTATTATCTAAACTACTCTGTCAATGTTGTAGTTGAATTAACTCAAATCATGAGCCACTCTAAAACAGAAAATACATTGGCTAAGAGCAATTCCATGGTATTGAACTAATGAACTTATCTGTCCTTGGAGAAATAATTTATATTTTCTGTGCCACATTTTACTCACCTAGCCTAGAAAACCTCTAGGTTTCCTTCTGGCCCTATAAGCTTACGAGTCCATGAATTTTCTTAGGAGAAAGAATAAATTTTCCCTTCATGGGCAGGGATTTAGTTATTATTTTTATTATCATAAATGCAAACTAAGACAGTTTTCAGATTTGAGAGGAAGCTTTGTATTGAATTACATAAAGTAAATGTTTTAAAAATAAATTTTCCCATTGATTCTCTTCCTGCATTTTTCCTTCTGTTGTTAGCTTTCTTTGCAATAGATGGTGCTCTTTACTCAGAGAAACTGCTTATATGATTCTTCATCAAAAGATCAAGAAAATTAGTTTTACTCTTTAACAATCATTAATTAAAGAAATCAGACATAAAAAGCAGAAAAAATCGATTACAAACAACTTGCACCACCTCAATAAAGAAAGCATAACGGAGAAAACGACTGTTAGATGATTTAAGAGCTCCAGTGAAACCTACAATACTTGCTGAATAGATGAAGCCAATATTGCAGCTAAACATGGAAGTGCCATAGTAGGAAGAAAACCCTAAATCAAGAGCCGTGTTAAAGTGTTAAAATAATCATATACTTCTCAAAAGTTAAAACATAGTATTCCATATTAACATGTAGGATTTGAATAGGCACATCAACACCAACACAATCTACATCAATCTCAGCTAATATTGAACTTGTATATTTTCTGCCAAATAAACCTGGAACATCTGGACAAATAGAAACTGGGCCACAAACTCTTCTGAAATAATTTCACTGGATGAAGACACTTTTTAATTTCTCTAGAGCAACCATTACAACTTCCTATGCAATAGTTTATCATCCAGAATTATGTTGTTTTTGGTCACTTCTGACTTGTTTCAACTTTTGGGGGCACTGAAAAACAGTGCTGCAGTTCCGAACCACCTGACCTATTCCTGATTCAGTTTGACTCCCCTAGCAGATCTGTAGCTGCCAACTGCAAACTGGTCTCGGCAACACAAACAGCACCATTTACTGTGGCAAGACACCAGAAAAACTTCCTCTAGGAGTGAGGAAGAGCAGGGCACAGCAATGGTGCAGCAAATACACTGGAATCAGCAGGAGCAGGAAAGTTGCCAAGGTTCATCTCTGAAAAGAATAGAGAAGGAAATCTGCCCCTTCTGCCTCCAATTAAGGATAAAATAACTAGAATTTATCTTCTATTTTCCACAAATTATTGTTTCCACAGCTCCTTTGGAAGGGGCTATGGGACACTGTGGTTAAGAGCCCAGAGCCCTTCTGGCTCAGTATAAACAAGCTGTAAGATAGAGGCTTTTTTTTTTTTTTTTTTTTTTACCAGAGCTTTATAGCTTTTACTAAAGCAACTTCTCTGTTTCTGAAATTTTGGATTCTGTCTTTATTAACGGAAGGAAGAATAGAAAAGTAAGTTTTTGTACTCAAGCTGCAACCACTCTGTCTAATTTCACCTCTACATTCTCCCTTGTTTTACCTCCTTTTTTCTCATCCTCCCCCCACCCCCAACACCCTTTATGCCTCTATTAGCCACCGAAATCCGGAGCCCTGTGGCCTTCCTTACCTGACAATCACATACATGACCAGGAAGTTTCCGAAGAGCCCCACCACGCACACGATGGAGTAGAGGGCCATGATGATGATGGCCGTGATCATGGAAGGGCTGCCGGCCGAAGGGCACAGGCTGTCGCTCCCGCCCAGCTCGGTGCGGTTCGGACCGCATGGGTCGGACAGGTTGCCTTCTAAGTGGGAGAAGTTGACCCAGGAGCTGGGACTAGGTGCTGGGGAGCAACTTGAAGGGTGTGTGAAGGGGTCAGTGCAGTTGCTGGCGTTCGTGGGGACGGCGCCGCTGTCCATGGTGCTGACCGCCGGCTGGGACCACGTTGGGAGTAACCGCGAGCACCCTGACTTTTCGGGTTCCACGCGTGAGCCGCTTCGTCTCGCCGCTGCCACAGCTCCTGTTATTTCTTACAGCGACCAACCCCGGCGGAGCCAGAGAGGAGCGTCAGGCAGGAGAGAGCTAAGCATCTGACATTATTCTCTGCTTGTAGCCCCCTCCCACCTTAGAAGTACACAGACAGGGCTCCAGCCCCACACCGCCGGTGGGGAAGGAGGGGAGAGCTGTGCGGGATCCGGAGGCTGGAGCCGAGGGAGGAGAGAGAAGGGGATTTTGCGCAAAGCGATCCAACGACTCTGTTTCCCCACTCAGCACTCCTCTGTGCAAACACCTCTAAGGACAGGCAGAACCAGAAAGGGGGTTGGAGGGAAGGGGTTGAGAGTGAGACAAACGGAGAGTTTTTGGCGGATGCAAAGCATTAAGGAAGGGGGCTGACCTCACATTTTCCAGCACCGTTTTCTCAGTGTACCATGACAGAAAAGACACTGGTCTGACGCCATCCTGACATCCCAGACCCCAGAGCTCTTCTGTCTCTGCTGCCTAAGCAATGATTTGGTGCAGGGTACACAGAATCCTCTTCTGTAGCCCTCCTTGCCTCAGACTTTTTCTGTCTGTAGAAAAAGTCACCATGTGTCTCTTTACTAATGGAGAATTTCCAACCCTTCAACCCTGCCTGAGACAAGAGTGATTCCTTTTCTGAAAAGAGATGAAAAACAAACTTTGAGAGAGGATATCTATTCCCTTTACTTCATATTCCCTTTTTTCTCCTGGAGCAGAAGTTTTATTTGCATCTAATTTCTAGCTTGCTGACAAAGAGGCACAGGGAGTTGTGGCATCCTGAAAAGCCAAAGAAAGACAAGGGTGACATTCCATATATAAATCTCATAGGTTTGGAGTTATTAATTATTGGTTTTATCTCCAGCCTTCCTACATATGCTTCTCAGTAGAAGACTGTGAAAACCAAGTGTTTACATTATTTCAGTGTATTCTAGTGTAGACATTCCAGGAAAAACTACATAGACATCTGGAACTGGAATGGCTCATACAAGGTTAAGGATTATTGTTATGCTTTAAAATTTGATAATTCACTTTTAAATCCACAAATGCTTCTACTTTATTAATAAATTTTGCTTTGTTTGTCTTTGTTTTTTGGTAATGTTAACACAAATTCTGAAGTAATTCTCATTTCTATTTATGGGTATATTTGTCTGCATATGTATCTTTTAACTACTAACACTATCATTAAAGATCCCCAGTTGTTTGTAGAAAGCTATATCCTTGGTGAACAGGGATCAAGGTGAGGTAGAGAGCTTGGAAAGAAGATTTAATTCCAATATTATTTTTATCACTTGTCTGGAAAACATAATACTGGTAAACTCCACTAATCATAGATAATTTTGCCAATGTTCAGTATTTTTATCTTTTTTTATGTTGAAGGATAAAATTTCAGCAATAACATGTTATAAAGATCTCCTACAGAATAATAAAAATGCTTCACCACCTATTCTCCTATGAACTAATGTATTAATTCACCCATATTCAGCTGAAATCTGTCTGCCATTATTCAGTCTCTTGAGGACACACAGAACCACTCTAAACTTACTTATGTGAAAGACAAATTAGCACAGTATAAAAAGTCCTTGCCTTAAACCCAGATCATTTTGCAAACCTTAGATTTGTAACTTAAACTTTTTAGCTGTAGGAATTTGCATACGTTACTTTACCCGACTGAGTGACAGCATTCTCATCAGTGGAAAAAAATGTATAATACTTCATATGTCTTTTACCAGGATTAAATGAAATACATAATACAATTGAGTGATTTAATAAATAAGTCATTGTGATTATACTTCATATATTTGAAAATAATTGAGTAGTCTCTTCTGCAAATTAAACTTTAGTTTCCTTAGACTGGGTCTTAAAAGATGTGGCTTTGAGTTCTTTCAGGAAATTGGCCCCTTTTCTAGTCATATTATAGTTTGTAGATCTGCTCTTAAAACAGTGTTCTAAGGATAACCTCACTAATAAACACTGAACAATATTATAAACTTCCTTTTTCTACCATCACAGGTTTTGGAGCTCTATTCACTTTTTATTTTTGAAGTTACATTACTCTCATCTCCTTCTAGGTCTAGTATAGGCAAAATTTCTTAAACATAATCCAATTTAGTTCAACAAATATTTAATGATCTACTTTGGACCAGGTGTTGGAACTGAAAAAGATAGATATGATTATTTTTGACCACAGAGGTTTACCTCTTATCCTTGGTAAATCATATTTTTCCTATTGTATAAATTAATACATTATAGAAAGATCAAAGTACAACACTGTAAATTGTTTTATTTTAAAATTACATTTAATTAGAGCTAGTTCATAATTCAAATCCAGCAAGATCCTTTAAAGTGATGATTCTATCATCTTTTTTATGCATGCTTCCTATTTTGTATACCTTATTTACTCTCCCAGCTTAATATAGTTTCCTCAAGACAAGCTCAATCACTGCATAGTAGAATGTCTCCCTTTTGCTTTGTCTGTGTGCAAAAGATATACATACATGCATATATATATGTACACACACATGTTTTTTGTATATGAGGAATATTTATAATTTTGTTGATATTTCTCCTTAGCCTACATTTTCTATTTAAAGAAAGAAAAATTTATCATATCAGTCAAGATTTACCATTGCTATAAAATTCATATCATACATTTTTTTTCATAAAAATATTTGCTTCAAAGCAACACATTCAGTAATAGCTAGGTTAGATCATAGGCAAATATAAAATGTTTCCCCTCTTCCTAGAATTTCAAATATAAATCAGTTTTAGTTATTCATTGACTTCCCTGATAGCTCCATTGGTAAAGAATCCGCCTGCAATGCAATAGACTCTGGTTCTATTCCTGGGTCTGGAAGATCCCCTATGGAAGGGATAGGCTACCTACTCCAGTATTCTAAGGCTTCTCTTGTAGCTCATCTGGTAAAGAATCCATTTGCAATGCGGAAGAACTGGGTTAGATCCCTAGGTTGGGAAGATGCCTTGGAGAATGGAAAGGCTACCCTCTTCAGTATTCTGGCCTGGAGAATTCCATGGGCTGTGTAATCCATGGGATCACAAAGAGTTGGACATGACTGAGCGACTTTCACTTTAGTTATTAATATAATTACCATCATCCCACACTTATTTGAATATCTTGATCCTGATTTTTTTGGAGCATGGTTGTTAATGAAACACATGATTAAGAACTATTAATGAGAAATACAGGTGTAAATACTACACATGAAGCTATTACAGTGGTTTGAAGTTCAAGTGAAAACGGACATTCAAGGTTACATCAGAAGAACATTTTATATATTTGCTTACAGATTTTTTTGTTATTTAGTATTGAAACTAACGATATTCTAAAAGCATTTTATTATAATATTATTTTTGATCTCTGTATTGATGCATAAACATCCAGAGAAATGTAACAGATATCCTTACTTGCATGGCAAAAATAAAACAAATAAAAATTTTACAGCTACCTTAACTTGATAACCTGAGAGAGACCTCTGAGATAGAGACATCTGGGATAAATCAGAAAACAGCTCAAAATCTAGGGTCTGGTATTTGTGACTTTGTTACTTACTTAGAAACTTAGTAAAGTTTCTCATGCTTTCTGATACTGGATTTCCTCCTCTGATAAATTTTATATACACACACACACACACACACACACACACACACACACACACATATAAGTTCCTCAGTTGTGTCTGACTCTTTGCGACCCCATGGACTGTAGTCTGTCCGTGTCTTCTCTGCACGGAATTCTCCAGGCAAGAATACTGTAGTGGATAACCATTCCCTTCTTCAAGGGACCTTTCTGACCCAGGGGTTGAACTCAGATCTCCTGCATTGCAGGCAGATTCTTTATGGTCTGAGCCAGCAGGGAATCATATATATATATATATATTTATATATAAGAATCAACTCCAAAGGGTTTTTTGCAGAACTGCTTGCATATGAATTTGTCGTTTGCCTTTCGGCTTTTTAGATGTTGTTATATGTGGCTTGGAGATTAGCAAGAAGAGTTATTGAAACTATTATGTGATATTTAATATCATAGAATCAACCATAAAAAATCTAATTCTTTTAAGAGACTGAAGATGGGTGTCTGTGGGTCCAGCTCAATGCTCTTTCAATTCATCCAAGCATCTAGTTTAAGTGATTTATAAGCCTAAATATCTTTCTTAAAATATGAAGGAATTTCAATTCTATTTGAATCTTGAGATCATGGCCACTAAGAGAACAGACTCCAGCAATAATTTTATTTTCTCATACAGTTATTAACTATTGAGGCTTTTATTTCTTAGGTATTTTTAAAATTTTAGCTGGTAACCTGGTTTCCAATGGAGAGACTCTCCCCCAGACTCAGTCTTCCCTGCTGTACAATGGAGTACCTCTCACAGTGACAGTACAGTCCACATGAAGTTTGCTTTCACACATGCCTGATTATCTGTTAGGTATGATTGACTGCAGAATAGAATTTAATGTTCTGTTACAGAAGTTGAGTTTAAATCTACAGACTTGAGAATGAATTTCTGTATAAATTCTTTCAGTTCAGTTCTAAAATATTAAAATATGCAATCCCACTGCTGGGCATACACACCGAGGAAACCAGAACTGAAAGAGACACATGTACCCCAATGTTCATTGCAGCACTGCTTATAATAGCCAGGACATGGAAACAACCTATATGTCCATCAGCAGATGAATGGATAAGAAAGCTGTGGTACATATACACAATGGAGTATTACTCAGCCGTTAAAAAGAATACATTTGAATCAGTTCTGATGAGATGGATAAAACTGGAGCCAATTATACAGAGTGAAGTAAGCCAGAAAGAAAAACACCAATACACTATACTAACACATATATATGGAATTTAGAAAGATGGCAATGATGACCCTGTATGCAAGACAGCAAAAAAGACACAAATGTGTATAGCAGACTTTTGGACTCAGAGGGAGAGGGAGAGGGTGGGATGATTTGGGAGAATGGCATTGAAACATGTATACTATCATGTAAGAATCAAATCACCAGTCTATGTCCAAAGCAGGATACAGCATGCTTGGGGCTGGTGCATGGGGATGACCCAGAGGGATATTGTGGGGAGGGAGGTGGGAGGGGGGTTCATGTTTAGGATCGCATGTGGTGGATTCATGTCAATGTATGGCAAAACCAATACAGTATTGTAAAGTAAAATAAAGTAAAAATAAAAATTTAAAAAATATGTTTTATTAACAATTAAAAATTTTAAAGTGAAGTATACAAAATCATATGCTTTCTACAGAAGTTTAACTACTTTCTACCCACCACCCCTTTCTCTGTACAGACATAGACTCAATTCTAAAATTCCATATATGTGTTAGTATACTGTATACATTTTATATATAAAGCTGTCATATATGGATGTGAGAGTTGGACTGTGAAGAAAGCTGAGCACTGAAGAATCAATGCTTTTGAACTGTGGTGCTGGTGAAGACTCTTGAGAGTCCCTTGGACTGCAAGGAGATCCAATCAGTCCATCCTAAAGGAGATCAGTCCTGGGTGTTTATTGGAAGGACTGATGCTGAAACTGAAACTCCAATACTTTGGCTACCTCATGCGAAGAGCTGACTCATTGGAAAAGACCTTGATGCTGGGAGGGATTGAGGGCAGGAGGAGAAGGGGACGACAGAGGATGAGATGGCTGGATGGCATCATGGACTCAATGGATGTGAGTCTGAGTGAACTCCGGGAGATGGTGATGGACAGGGAGGCCTGGCGTGCTGCAGTCCATGGGGTCGCAAAGAGTTAGCCACGATTGAGTGACTGAACTGACTGACTGAACATTTGAGTCCATTAAGTCCATTGAGTTTTTTTTTAAATTTAATTTTAATTTTTACTTTATTTTACTTTACAATACTGTATTGGTTTTGCCATACATTGACATGAATCCGCTACGGGTGTACATGAGCTCCCAAACATGAACCCCCCTCCCACCTCTCACCCCACATCATCCCTCCGGATCATCCCCGTGCACCAGCCCCAAGCATCCTGCATCCTGCATCGAACATAGACTGGCGATTCATTTCTTACATGATAGTATACATGTTTCAATGCCATTCTCTTAAATCATCCCACCCTCTCCCTCTCCCTCTGAGTCCAAAAGTCCACTCTACACATCTGTGTCTCTTTTGCTGTCTTGCATACAGGGTCATCATTACCATCTTCTAAATTCCATATATATGTGTTAGTATGCTGTATTAGTGTTTTTCTTTTTGGCTTACTTCACTCTGTATAATTGGCTCCAGTTTCATCCATCTCATTAGAACTGATTCAAATGTATTCTTTTTAATGGCTGAGTAATACTCCATTGTGTATATGTACCACAGCTTTCTTATCCATTCATCTGCTGATGGACATCTAGGTTGTTTCCATGTCCTGGCTATTACAAGCAGTGCTGCAATGAACATTGGGGTACATGTGTCTCTTTCAGTTCTGGTTTCCTCGGTGTGTATGCCCAGCAGTGGGATTGCTGGGTCATAAGGTAGTTCTATTTGCAATTTTTAAGGAATCTCCACACTGTTCTCCATAGTGGCTGTACTAGTTTGCATTCCTACCAACAGTGTAAGAGGGTTCCCTTTTCTCCACACCCTCTCTAGCATTTATTGCTTGCAGACTTTTGGATTGCAGCCATTCTGACTGGTGAGAAGTGATACCTCATTGTGGTCTTGATTTGCATTTCTCTAATAATGAGTGATGTTGAGCATCTTTTCATGTGTTTGTTAGCCATCCATATGTCTTCTTTGGAGAAATGTCTATTTAGTTATTTCGCCCATTTTTTGATTGGGTCATTTATTTTTCTGGAATTGAGCTGCATAAGTTGCTGGCATATTTTTGAGATTAGTTGTTTGTCAGTTGCTTCATTTGCTATTATTTTCTCCCATTCAGAAGGCTGTCTTTTCACCTTGCTTATATTTTCCTTTGTTGTGCAGAAGCTTTTAATTTTAATTAGATCCCATTTGTTTATTTTTGCTTTTATTTCCAGTATTCTGGGAGGTGGGTCATAGAGGATCCTGCTGTGATTTATGTCAGAGAGTGTTTTGCCTATGTTCTCCTCTTGGAGTTTTATAGTTTCTGGTCTTATGTTTAGATCTTTAATCCATTTTGAGTTTATTTTTGTGTGTGGTGTTGGAAAGTGATCTAGTTTCATTCTTTTACAAGTGGTTGACCAGTTTTCCCAGCACCACTTGTTAAAGAGATTGTCTTTACTCCATTGTATATTCTTGCCTCCTTTGTCAAAGATAAGGTGTCCATATGTGTGTGGATTTATCTCTGGGCTTTCTATTTTGTTCCATTGATCTATATGTCTGTCTTTGTGCCAGTACCATACTGTCTTGATGACTGTGGATTTGTAGTAGAGCCTGAAGTCAGGCAGGTTGACTCCTCCAGTTCCATTCTTCTTTCTCAAGATTGCTTTGGCTATTCGAGGTTTTTGTATTTCCATACAAATCTTGAAATTATTTGTTCTAGTTCTGTGAAAAATATCGCTGGTAGCTTGAATCTATAGATTGCTTTGGGTAGTATACTCATTTTCACTATATTGATTCTTCCAATCCACGAACATGGTATATTTCTCCGTCTATTAGTGTCCTCTTTGATTTATTTCACCAGTGTTTTATAGTTTTCTATATATAGGTCTTTAGTTTCTTTAGGTAGATATATTCCTAAGTATTTTATTCTTTTCGTTGCAATGATGAATGGAATTGTTTCCTTAATTTCTTTTTCTATTTTCTCATTATTAATGTATAGGAATGCAAGGGATTTCTGTGTGTTGATTTTATATCCTGCAACTTTACTATATTCGTTGATTAGCTCTAGTAATTTTCTTGTGGAGTCTTTAGGGTTTTCTATGTAGAGGATCATGTCATCGGCAAACAGTGAGAGTTTTACTTCTTCTTTTCCCATTTGGATTCCTTTTATTTCTTTTTCTGCTCTGATTGCTGTGGCCAAAACTTCCAGAACTATGTTGAATTGTAGTGGTGAAAGTGGGCACCCTTTAAGACTTATGCTATCACAAATATTGGTGCAATAAATATTCCTGAGGTTTTCACACTTTTTGCCAGTGTGTCTTAGATAGATTCCTAGAGTTATTGCTTGGTCAAAAGGTAAATGTATGCTATTTTACATTTTCCAGCCCTAATAGAAATATATAAGGGTGCCTTAACAATACATGGTTAACTTTTGTGACTTTTGTCAGTATAGTAGAGGAGAAACAGTATTCCGGTGTAGTTTGAATTTTTATATCTCTTCTCAATGAGATTGAACATCTTTCCTTAGAGTTGGAACATTTGCCTTTAGTTTTCTTTGGGTTTTCTGTTCAGCTTCTATTTACGAAAAAAAAAAGAAAAAAAGGGGGACCATTACTCTTTTCCCTTATTTGTTTTAGGAGCTCTTTACATATTAAGAATATTAACAGGTTAGTTAATATTTCCACCTGTTTGTCATTTGTCTTTTTTATTTGCTCATGGTATCCTTTGCTATGCATAAAGTACCTTTTATCTTCCATATTCAAGTTTATTCATATTTTCCGAGATTACTTCTGGACTTTGACTAGCAGGTAGTCAAATTTTCTGATTTCCAGAGTACAGAGGAATTTAACCATATTTATTTCTAGTATAACATGTTTTATTTATATAATTTACTTCTTAAATTTATTCTCATTTATAGTATAAGGAATGGATGTAATTTTAATCTTTTTTTCCATATGGCTATCCAGTTATTATAATTCCACTTACTAAAAAGTATTTTTCTTCTCAGACTTGAGATGTCAACTTTATTGTTTTCTATATTTTACACATGTATATATACGTAATTGGGTTTTTTTTTTTTTCCTGAACGTTTCATTCTATTCCATTTGTCTGTCTTTTTATGCGACACTGTTATGGGAATTCATAGTGTACTTTAATAAATGATAAAACTAGTCAGTCCCCCATTTTTTTCCAGTTTGTTTGTCTTTTCAAATGAACTTTACAGCTTAACTTGTCAAGTTCGAGAAAAGAAAAACATGATGGCTTTTATTGGTGGTATTGTATTGAGTTATTAAATTACCTCAGGGAAAACTGATCTAATTATGATGTTAATTTTTCCTATCTAATTACAGGTTATATCTTTTCATTTGTTTGCATTTACTTTTGCAACATTTAAGGATATTTTATAGATTTCCTCAGAAAGGTGTGGATAGTCTGCTTAAAGTTTAGGCTAGGTATTATTGTTATTATTATTTTGGGTGCTATAAGTTTGGTCTTTTTTCACTAAATCTTCTGTTTTATTATATTTATATATACATATGATATTGCTATTTGTATGTTAACTCTTTCACCTGCAACTTTGTTAAACTCTCTTCTTGTTCATGACAATTTTGGGAGGGGGGTAATTTCAACTCATTTTTGCATGTGGTTACATATTTTAAATTATAGTAATAGGAAAATTACTTCACTTTCAAAATTCAAAACTCCAGAAAACTTTTCAGAAATGCACAGTACATAAAGGACCTTTATGCTCAATGAGCCTATCAGTAATACATCCAAGGTCATACCTTACAGTGAAGTCTCTGCTGAGCTGGGCTGTTTTCTAAATTCAGCATAAGCAGGTTGTAAATCACTTTACCTTGAATAACCATTAAATTTCCTTTAAAGTATTATGCACACAGTTTTGTATATAGGATCCCACATGTAGCATTTATCAAATCTTATTTTCTGTAAGTGCATATTTTTATATGGCTCTCAATTAATCTTTCAATTTTCATGATATTCACTAGCCTGCCCAGCATTTTGTTAGTTGTAATAAACTCTTTAAATATTAGGTTATGTTTTGCCTTTCTCATAATCTTTAAATGGCTTCTCATCTTACTTAAAGCAAAATCAAAGTTCTTTCAAGGGCCTACAAAGCCCTGAAGGTTCTGTGTCCCAATCACCTCCCTCCACCACCTCTGTAACTCCATACTCTACAACTTTCTCTCCGTTTCTCCTTCTTGCTTCATGGACATTTCACTTGAAATATTTTTCTATTAATAAATGTCCCAATGGCTCATCCCTTCACCTCCTTAAGGTATCTGATCAATTAGATCATAGAGATCAATAACCCCATTCTTGACCACTCTTTTCAAGCAGCCTCCATCCTGTTGATGTGTCATTGGCCCCATTTTTACCCCTCCCTGTGTCTATTACTCTTGACTCTCCAGCTCTCTCTCTCAGTGGGTGGGATCACCTACACTGTTCTTTGAGTCCAGGCCCTGTACTATGACTCTCGTTAGCCAGTAGAATGAATTAGAAGTGACAATGTGCCAGTTTCGAGCTAGGTTTCAGGAAACCATGGCTGTCTGCACTTGCTCCTCACATGCCTTCCAACGCTTTGAGAATCTGCTAGGACTGGTCTGCAGTAGGTTGAGAAACACATGGGTTAGAGCTGAGTTGGCTCAATCATCTCAGCTGAGGTCAGCCTTGATCATCCTGCAGCCAGCCAACCAAAGCAGAGATCACAGAGTTGACACACGTGCAACTAACACCTATTGTTAAATGTGGCTATATTGTGGTAACAGTTAACTAACCAACCGGAGAAGACAATGGCACCCCACTCCAGTACTCTTCCCTGGAAAATCCCATGGACGGAGATGCCTGGTAGGCTGCAGTCCATGAGGTCACGAAGAGTCGGACACGACTGGGCGACTTCACTTTCACTTTTCACTTTCATGCATTGGAGAAGGCGATGACAACCCACTCCAGTGTTCTTGCCTGGAGAATCCCATGGATGGCAGAGCCTGGTGGGCTGCTGTCTATGGGGTCACCCCGAGTCGGACATGACTGAAGTGACTTAGCAGCAGCAGCAGTTAACTAACAGACACAGCATTGCAACTTCATTTCTTACTACACAGCATCAAGCTTTATTTAGCACTTCTCACCATCCACACTAATGTATGTATTTTACTTGGGCAGGTAGTGTTTTTGACTTTGTTGTTGTTCAGTTACTAAGTCATGTCTGACTCCTTGCAACCCCATGGACTGTAGCACTCCAGGCTTCCCTGTTCTTCACTATTTAATATTAATTACATGAAGGCATAAATGAATTTTTCTGGCATAAAGTAAGTTTTCCATAAACGTTTGTTATATTGATAAATTCACAAAACTTATTTTTACATTTTACCAACATGCATTGATTGTTTTAGGTGCTTGAATGGCATTGCTAATAGAATTTTTCAAACTAGTTATTTTTTCTCACATACTTGTACTGGAGATTTAAATTAAATCTACATAACTGTCTCTCAGTTCTCCCTAGAATTTCATACACTATTCTTTGAAAGTATTCTGACTGCAACTGGTTGTTACTCGTTACATAAATTTCTTCGTTATTCTTATTTTCTCTGGACTTTTGACTGCCTTTAAATAGCAGGAATCAAAATGTTTAGGGGACTTCCCTGGTGGCTCAGACGGTTAAGCATCTGTCTACAATGTGGGAGACCTGGATTTGATCCCTGGGTCAGGAAGATCCCCTGGGGAAGGAAATGGCAATCCACTCCAGTACTATTGCCTGGAAAATCCCATGGACAGAGGAGCCTGGTAGGCTACAGTCCATGGGGTTGTAAAGAGTCAGACACAACGAGGCTTCTATGGGATAAATGTTTAGAGTCCAAGGATAAGCCCACTTGAAAACTCTCCTCCCCTCTTTTGAAGGTCTAAATAATTGAAGATATTGAGCAATAAATATTACTAAACAAATTTACTCACATTTCAGGTATTTCTGGAAAATATTTCAAAGAACCTATTTTTATTTTTAAACATTGCTGAGGATGAGTAAGTTTAAGGGCAAAAAATTAGTTGATTGAAATGAAATTAAAAACATAGACCCACTTTGACTAAACATCTGATTTTGAATGTATTAATAAGTTTCCAGCTTGGCTCATAGATGCTAGAATGTGCCATTATTTGCTGCTTTAACTGTTTGGAAGTACGATATCCAAGAAGCGCTCTGAGAACAGATGTCATCACATATGCCTTTCTGCCAACAGTGGAAACTCTGTAAATTGTATTTCAGTCTTAATCCACCCAGCAACTCAGAAGAAGGAAAGCAATGTAGCCTGTGATATCTAAACCAAGCGTCCTCAACCTCCAGGATTTAATACCTGATGATCTGAGGTCGAGCTGATGTAATAATGTTAGTAATAGAAGTAAAATGCATGGCAAAAAGTTTTGGGACTGCTGAACTTTACCAAAGGTTGGTTATCTATCTGCTGCATCCATTTGAGTACTATAATTTGACAATTTATAAGTTATGGAAAATTCTTATCATGACAGCAGTTAGAAGACAAATGTTTATTTCTGTTGACTTTTACTTGCTTGAGATCATTTCAGAAGTTTGTCAAATATTCAAGCTCATTTTTAAAAGTCTTAACTGCTTATATTTTTATTATGTATCCCATATTAAACCATTTACTGAAGCAATAATCATAAATAGTCAGTTCCATTGATATTTTTGAGTAGTTCCCATCCCATAGGTGCTAAAGATACAATTTTCCTCTCATTTACCTGTGTTCTTGAGATGAAGATTCCATGGCATAATGAATAGAATTGAAGGAGATATTTAAGTTTTTCCATTTTGAAGAGCAAGTTCAATAAGTTAAATTATTTTGTTGGTAGTTGAAGTATTGCATAAATTATTTGGAAGTTTATCTTATCTTGATTCTCAGAGTATCACTATTTTTCTTTCTTGATGAACTTTTAAAAATATTTGAAGTTAAATCCTACTTCTTTGTGAACATTGTTTTGACATAATTTTAATAGCACCATCTGTAATGGTAGTCCATCTGTGAAAAAATAAATGGGCTTATTTTGTTCTCCATTCCAATGCCAACAGTTTTTCTTAAAAAGAAAAACTGCTCTAAAATAGTCTACACGTGATTGAAATGGAAACTAAAACAACTGCAAAAGTTATTGTGGTCACAATCATTTTTACTTTTTCTTGCAGCATGCAGATAATTGAAACGTGGATATTATTTTAATTCAAATTGCTTTGCCTTAATTTGTGTGTGTGTGTGACCATACGTGAATGCACACACACATGGGTAAACATACAGGTCATTATGAGGTAATTTATAATTATATTGAAAACAACACTTTGTGAAACTTTTCATCTGTTGATGTTTTTCTCTCTTCTCTTTTGCCTTAATTTCATTTTCCCAAATATTTAATTCCCATAGCTAGGAGCTTTGGATTTCCCTCCATTTATCAAACTTCCAAATATAGTATAAAATTTAACCACAACCACAATAATTATAAGAACTCTGAAATAATTTCTATAAACTGCTAACTCTGGCATAGATCTCATTTATTTTCCCTAGCCACTCCAGGGAAACATGGACATGCACACATACATGCCAGCATCATTCTATCCTCATGTTGTTGATTACATTTTTGTGTTTGCAGTTCCTCTTCTGTTATAGGAACAAGGCAGAATGCATAACAGTCAAAAGATGAGTGTTAAGTAGCCCTTCCTCCTGCCTTTCCAGCAAATTCAGTGGAAAAGCTTTTCACAACAAAACAGATCAGCTTTACCTCCACAGGACTATGCTTTTTCAGTAATGTGCCTTGTTCTGCTGCTGTTCTGCCACAATATGAAAGAATATGAGAGTTCTGTGCTCCAACCTTCCGGGAAAGGTTTTGATGGGAGGTAAGGGCTAGTCCTTCTCCTAGAATGACATTTATTGCAGGTAACAATCCCAAGGACAAAGGTTTATGATTATATAAAAGAAAGGAGTACTTTTCTATCATCTTAGAGCAACCAGTTCTGCTGCATCTACTCATCTGAATTCTCTTATTTGTAGGAGAAATGGGCAATTAGTGTGAGCCAAAGTCATTACTGTGCAATGAATGGAGAAGTGTGCTGACCCAGCTGCTTCCTCCTGTTGGCGTTCCCTTCTCCCAGTGAGTTTTTAGAATGCAGACTTGGTGCAGACTTAACAATACCGTGAAAGATTACACTTCTCCACGCTCTGTGGAGTGCTCTGCAAATGAACCTGGAAGCTTTCCCAGCTTTGGTGCTGCTGGATTTAGCCACTGTTTTTCTTTTTACATACAGAAAGGTAAACAAAGGCTAATTGGAGGATGGGGTAGGGAAAGCTTGAACAAAGAGCAAATAAGTAAAGAAATGATGGACCAAAGATGGTTTTGTCAGAATTTTGAAATAAAAATTCTGGTTGTCTGAGTTCAGATAAAAGATTAAAAGTAGTTTAGGGTGATTTGGTTGTGTAGCATCTTTGCTCACTAGTTACTAAGAACACTCTGAACAAAAGGGCTAGTGTGTTAGTTGCTCAGTTGTGTTCGACTCCTTATGATCCCATTGGTCTCCTTTCTTCATGTCCATGGAATTCCCTAGGCAAGAATACTGGAGAAGGTTGCCATTCCCTTCTCCAGGGGATCTTCCCAACCCAGGGATCGAACCCAGATCTCCTGCACTGCAAGCAGCTTCTGTACTGTCTGAGCTACAAGGGAAGCCCCCCAAAAGTGTAACCTTACCAAATAGAGAAGAACTGGTCTTGTTAAGATTAGTGTACTAATTTTTGTTGCTTACTGAGGTATATGGTCCTAACACCGTTTAAACTCATTTAATTCTCATAACAATCCTATGAGGTAAATATTACTTATTCCCATTTTATCAATGAGAAAACTGAGATAGAGCAGGAGAAATAACTTGCCCAAATTCACAGGTTAATATGGAGTGGAACAAGATATTGGAATCAGGCCATCTGATTCCTATCCTGCATTCTTAACCACTTCCTTCTACTGCTGATCATTATGCTGTATCTTTGGAAACATTAGCTTTGGCCTTGGAAAAGCTGGACCTAAACCCTAGCTCTGATACTTACTGGTTGTATGTACTTCGGTAAGATGTTTAACTTCCATAAAATATAATTTCTTCATCTGTAAATTTAAATTATAAGGTCAAATTCATTGTGTTCAGTAAGAATGAATATAATCTGCCTGACATTACTGGATAGAAACTGATAAATTAAAAAATAGTCTCTTCCCCTCAACTGTACATCTTTTTTATATTAAATAGACTTGTCTCTAAATTTCTCTTGGAACTCAGGGCTTTGTTCATTTCATCATCTATGCTAATTTACCTACCCTTCACCTATCCATAACTCATCCATTTGTGGGGAAGACCTGAAGCGTTCTCATATTTGCTGGAAATATTCTGTGAGTTTGGCTCTGTTTAGCAGTAAAATTGCAGGAACAGCAAATCTTGAAGTTACATTGAAGGACAAACACTCTGCTTTTGGCCTGGTAGTACTTAGTTTTTGCAGTCAGAGAAAGAAAGCTTTCCATAGCTACATGTATCATATAAATTGCTTCAATTTTACAAGAATCTATGTCAAAACCATTTCTTCTTGTTAGACAGAAAAGATATTTTTGGTTGGATAGTTATATTGTAAAACTGTGTTGATACTAATAAGTTTCTGAAATACATTGGCTTGCACAAATATTGATAGAGTGACTTTCCACGTACCTGAACTGCCATGAACCCTACCACCCTTGATAATGATAGGTAACTTTGATTTCTTTCCCTAAATTATTTGTGTGTTTCAAATTTGTATCAGGGCAAATATTCAGGATCTACTTCAGTAAGAAAAGTGAGAAAAGATATCTATCTATCATCTAGATGTTTATAAATTGCTTTCTTGACACCATATCTCCATTTACCACCCAGTTCATTGATTTCCTTCAGAAATACTCTTTTCAAGTTATTTGTGACACTTTCTCATTTTAACCTACTTCATCTTACTGTCATTTCTAGTGTTTCATAAAGACGTGTTCTTCACAAGATTGCTATTGACAATTACATCTAATTGACACATGCCTTTCCTCAATCTACTTCCATTATCATTCTTAAAACATTTTCCTCTCTTGGCTTTCATGATATCATTCCACTCTCTTTTCTTCCCCATCTATAATTCTCTTCTTCTGTCTGAAATTGAGTTGTTAGAGTCCATTGGTGAATTAGCCTTCTCCAGAGAAACAGTATGTATTTCTGAATCTATCTCTGTATCTATCATCTATTTATCAAAAAGTGATTGGAAGTTGTAACAGTCACATCAGACCAGGTGTGGTCATTACAGTGTGCAATCTCTGAACCTTTGTTGAGATCCTTTATAATTATTTTTTTATTGCAATTTTAAAAATTCTTTACAAATCTAGCACAATTTTATAAAATTACCTTTCATTACTAGCGAGATCAAACATTTTTCACATTAAACAAACAAACATACAAGGTTATTGGTTCAAGTGATTATGGAGAAATTGAAAAGTCCCATGGTCTACCATCTACAGTCTGGAGACCCAAGAAGACCAGTGGCCTGAGAACCAGAGAGTCAGTGGTATAGATTCCAGTCTGAGTCAGAAAGCCTCAGAAGAGTTAATGGCAAGAGATGTTCCAGCTAAATAGTCAGACAGAGGGAGAAGGCAAATATACCCTTCTTCCTTATTTTTGTTCTGTTCAGGCCCTCAGCGAATGGGGAAGGACAATGTACTTAGTCTACCAATTCAAATGCTAATCTCTTCTGGAAACTGCCTCACAATCACGTCCAGAAATAATGTTTAACCAGATATCTGAGCATCCCATGATTCAGTCAACCATGCTGACCTATAATATGAGCTATCACACTTGAAGATGAATCTTAATTTGCTTGATTACATTTTCTCCTCAACTAATTTATCTGATCTCATGCCTTTACATATGACCTAACAACTACCAAGTTTACATCTTCATTTCAATCTCCTCCCCATAATTAGTTTTTCAACTGGCTATTTAATGTCTCTATTTTGATAAACCTGGACATTCTAAACATTAGTTCAGTTCAGTTCAGTCCTCAGTCATGTCCGACTCTTTGTGACCCAAATGGACTGAAGCATGCCAGGCCTCCCTGTCCATCACCAACTCCTGGAGCTTACTCAAACTCATGTCCGTTGAGTCGGTGTTGCCATCCAACCATCTCATCCTCAGTTGTCCCCTTCTCCTCCTGCCTTCAATCTTTCCCAGCATCAGGGTTTTTTCACATGAGTCAGTTCTTTGCGTCAAGTGGCCAAAATATTGGAGTTTCAGCTTCAGCATCAGTCCTTCCCAATGAATATTCAGGACTGATTTCCTTTAGAAAGAACTGGTTGGACCTCCTTCCAGTCCAATGGACTCTCAAAAGTCTTCTCCAACACCACAGTTCAAAAGCATCAATTCTTTGGTGCTCAGCTTTCTTTTTTTTTTTTTTTTAATATTTATTCAACTATATATTTATTTATTTTGAACTCAATGCAATTAATCACAGTAAAGATTTATCAAGTTATGTGGAGTATATTTTGTTTTAATAATACATTTCTATATTGCTTCATTAATTTTTGTATAATTTAATTTAGATAAAAATTTAAAATGCGTTCAATTTATTTTTCTTTTTTTGTTTATTTTTACATCTTTATTTAAAAAAATTTATTTTTACTTTATTCTACTTTATAATACTGTATTAGTTTTGCTCAGCTTTCTTTATAGTCCAACTCTCACAACCATACATGACTACTGGAAAAACCATAGCCTTGACTAGACGGACCTTTGTTGGCAAAATAATGTCTCTGCTTTTTAATATGCTATCTAGGTTGGTCATAACTTTCCTTCCAAAGAGTAAGTGTCTTTTAATTTCATGGCTGCAGTCACCATCTGCAGTAATTTTGAAGCCCCCCAAAATAAAGTCTGTCACTCTATCCATTGCTTCTCCATCTATTTCCCATGAAGTGATGGGACCAGATGCCATGATCTTCGTTTTCTGAATGTTGAGTTTTAAGCCAATGTTTTCCACTCTCCTCTTTCACTTTCTTCAAGAGGCTCTTTAGTTCTTCTTCACTTTCTGCCATAAGGGCGATGTCATCTGCATATATGAGGTTACTGGTATTTCTCCTGGCAATCTTGATTCCAGCGTGTGCTTCATCCAGCCCAGTGTTTCTCAGGATATACTCTGCATATAAGTTAAATAAGCAGGGTGACAATATACAGCCTTGATGTACTCTTTCCTGATTTGGAACCATTCTGTTTTTCCATGTCCAGTTCTAACTGTTGCTTCTTGACTTGCATACAGGTTTCTCAAGAGGCAGGTCAGGTGGTCTGGTATTCCCATCTGTTTCCGAATTTTTCACAGTTTGTTGTGATCCACACAGTCAGAATACTGGAGTTGGTTGCCATTCCCTTCCCCAGTATTCTAAACTTGATGGCCTGAAAATAAACTCTTAACTTTACCTCCAGTGCTTTTTCTCAGTTAGTCTTTTCCTGTCTCAGGTATTGACATCACTAACTTAATTGTTAAATCAGAAACTTGAGATGAAGTTTATTTTTCCTTTCCCTTTTGGGTAGACTCCAGCAGTTGGTGATGGACAGGGAGGGCTGGTGTGCTGAGGTTCATGGGATTGCAGAGAGTCAGACACGAATGAGCGACTGAACTGAACTGCACTATCCCAAAATATCCATCCATGAACAAAATTTCTGTCCTAGCATATAGTCACTCACTCTCTGAATCTCCGCCACCACTACCACCTCAGGGTATTTCCCTTTCTCATCCGGACTCTTGCATTAGTTCCCTACCTGGTATCTTTGCTTCTAATTTTGCCTTCCTCCAATCTATTATACATATGCAAGTTAGAGTGATCTTTCAAGAATGTAAAGATTATTATTATTTTTTTTAATTTTAAAACAATTTTATTGGAGTATAGCTGATTTACAATGTTGTGTTAGTTTCAGGTGTACAGCTAAGTGATTCACTTATACATGTACATATATTCATTGTGTTTCAGACTCTTTTCTCATATAGGCTATCACAGAATATTGAGTAGAGTTCCTTGTGTTGTACAGTAGGCCCTTGTTGGTTATCAACCTTATATATAATAGTTATATATAATAAAATGTAAGTATAATATAATAATATGAGTTATCAACTTATATATAATAGTGTGCATTTGTTAATCTCAAGCTCCTGATTTATTCCTCCCCCACCACATTTCCCCTTTGGTATCCATGTTTGTTTTCTGTATCTGTAAATTTGCTTCTGTTTTGTAAATAAGTTTATTTGTATAATTTTTATAAATTAGATTTCACATTTGAGTGATGTTATTTGTCTTTGTTTGACTTAGTTTACTTATTATGATAATCTCTAGGTCCATCCATGTTGCTTCAAATGGCATTATTTTGTTCTTTTTTATGGTTGAGTAATATTTCAAGAAGATAAAGATGATTCTGACATTCCATGGTTTGAACACTTCAGTGACTATTGCACTTAAGATCCTCTGTGGTGTGGCATCTGTTTATCCTCCAGCCTCATCTGGTTCTGCTCTCTCCCTACTATACTTCAGTCACTGAAACTTTATTTCATATCCTTGAACACACCAACTTTGTCTTTCTTTTCCAAATATCTCAGTACAAACATGTCTCTCCGTCAGTTTACTTTTGAGCTATTGCTCTGATTGGTTCTTTTCCTTTAGTGGGCCACTTTTTATGTTACTGTATTAGATAGGACTTCCCTGTATTATCAGAATTGACTTTTTAAAATTCTCTAGCTTAGCCACTTATCAATTTCTTCCATAGCAATGAATATAATTTATATTTAAATATTTATTTGTTTGATTACTCTTATTCTCTATGTCATCGGTAGATTATATACTTCATTAGTATGGAGATTACTCGTTGTTTCATATATTATAAACTTGGGGTCTCATAGAGGGCCTTGGCATGACAGGCACTCAATAAGCATTTTCTAAATAAATATATAAGCTAAATGGAATGGAAAATTGCTTTGAGACATGGATATGAATAAGCATTTCTTATAGCAGAGCAAAATAAAGAATAATTACAGTTGTAGAGTTTGGGACATGGCTTATGAACTCCCTGGGTTTACATTTATTGAAACTTCTATGAACTTCAGCCCAAGTACAATATGAAGTCCATAAAGCAGCAGTAAAAAAGGAAACACGATGAGTACTGTTCATAGTCTCTGCTTTCCCAAATGATTCCCAGTATGATTCTTGGTATTGTTTTAAACGCAGAAAAAGATGTCCACAACAAGTGAGAGCTATCCAGTCACTCCTTTGATGTAGCTGATGGGAAGATTAATAAACCATAACACATGAGAAAATAAAAGTAGAGGGTAGACTCAGATGCCTTTAATGGGAGACATCTTCCTTATTCTCTTTATTGTGTATGAAATAAAACATATTAAGGAAATATCAATCCCTATCATTCTTAGTAATCACTCATATCTTGGACCAATAATTACATACTTGAGCAGAATCATGGTATACTATGTCAAACTTGGATTCTTTTCCTATTTAATATCAGTATTTTGTAAATCTAAAGCCTCAGTTCTGGGTTCTGTTTCCAGTGGGGATGAATACCAGGGGTTTGAAATAGTCTCTGAAATAACTAAAAATACACAAAAGTAGTTTTAAAGATACTGGACATCAGGCAATGAAGGACAATGAAATCTGGGAGATTATAAAGGAACAAAATGAGCTTGAGCATTGCCCCGGTGTTATGTCTGGAGAAAGCTCTGAGGCTGAGAGAGAGAAAACCCAGACAGCATCCAGTGGTCTCCTTTAACTGAGAAAAAAATGTTGTGAGTTCATGGAGGCCAGCGGGGCTTGAGTTGACACAGAAAAGCAGCAGAAAAGAGAGAGCTGCCCATAGAGAGAGCCGCAGAACTTCCCAAATCTTTCTTTAGGTATACATTAAGTACATGGGCTTCTTAGCTGGTGCTAGTGGTGAAGAATTCACCTGCCTACAAAGGAGAATGAAGAGACGCAGGTTCAATCTCTGGGTCAGAAAGGTTTCCTGGAGGAGGGCATGGCAACCTACTCTAGTATTCTTGCCTGGAGAATCCCATGGAGAGAGGAGCCTAGGAGGGTACAGTCCATGAGGTTGCAGAGATGGACACGACTGAAGCGACTTAGCCTGATTAAGAATATGCATGTGAAGGAACTATCTGAAACCAGAGGAAGAATAACCTGAAGCGTTCGAGAAAGCAATACTTTAACTAGGGCTGAGAATCATTTCTATTTCCATCAGCCAGAGTGGTAAACCTCTTAATTCATAGGACATCAAGAAAAGTACTCACAAGGCTTTCATCTCAGTGAAAGTGAAAGTGTTATTTGCTCAGTCAGACAAAGAGTCCTGTGGGACTCTCTGTGACCCCATGAACTGTAGCCCTTCAGGCTCCTCTGTCCATGGGATTCTCCAGGCAAGAATACTGGAGTGGGTAGCCATTTCCTTCTCCAGGGAATCTCTCTGACCCAGGGATTGAATGTGGGTCTCCTGCATTTAAGGCAGATTCTTTACCATCTGAGCCACCAGGGAAGCCCCTTCATCTCAGTAGTAGGGAAAATTCATCATGGATTGAATACTGCTCTGGTCCTGCCTGACAAAGTTTAAAAGCAAGAGCCAAAATAATCATATTGTTTTAATGAAATTTATCTCTGTTCTAGAGTAAAGGCAAAAAGTATTTGTAGAAAGCAAAAATATCCAACAATATTATGAAGTAAAATTTATAATATTGGCATACAGTAAAAAATTACCAGGCATGCCACAGAAGCAGAAAATATGATCAATATTGAGGAAAACTTAAAAATCAGCTAAAACAACCCTAAAACGACACACACGGCAAAATTAGTAAATGACAATGTTGAAAGAGTTATTGTGATTGTAATCTATGTGTTCAAGAAGCTGGAGAAAGATTGACCATATTAAGTAGAGACATGAACCAAATATATATCCTCATATCAAACTTCTTAAGATGAAAACTATTATGATGTCCAAGATGATAAATACGCTGGATAAGATTAACAGTAAATTAGACAGCAGAGAATTACAGGTACAATAATGAGAATTTTCCAACTGAAATAGATGAAAAGAATGATAAAATGAAGAACATCAGAGAGCTGTGAGAAAACTTCAGCTTAGTGCCTGTAAAATGGAGTCCCCATAGGAGAAGGAAGTAAACAAATAGTATAAGGAAGTATTTTTAAAATTACAGAAGTAGATTAAAAGTAAAAAGAAAATATGCCATGGTAATAATAATCAAAATAAATCTGTGGCTATATTGACATCACAGTAGATTTCAACATTCTGTATTCAGTATTCAGAGTATCAGCAATAGAATCATAATGAATGATAAGGGGGAGAAATTTATTAAGAGGACTTAGCAGTCCTAATTATTTATGCATTTAATAATAGAACCTCAACATACATCAAGTAAAATCTAAAAGAACTGCAGAGAAAAAATAAAGAAATCCATAAATCCACAGCTATATTTGAATATTTCTCATCTGCTCTCAATATTAATAGCACAAGTAGATGGAAAACCAGGAAGGTCATAGAGAAGTTTAACACTCTCAATCAATTTGAACTAGATTACATTTATAGAATATTTCCCCAAATAAGAGTAAAGTACACAATTTTTAAAATGCACACTGAAATTAAACAGGATGAATCATATTCTGGAATATAAAATGAGTCTCAATAAAGTTTCAAAGATTCAATTCATAGAATGCATGTTCTCTGAGCAAGATGGAATGAAACTAGAAGCCTTAATAATGAAAAAAGAACCTCTGGAATTTTAAAGGTCTTCTAAATAACCCATAGGACAGAGAATTCAAAAAAGAAGTTAGGAAATACTCTGAAGTGAATGAAAATGAGAATACAACATATTAAAATTTGACTGATGCAGCTAAAACAGTCCTTGGAGGGAAATTTATAACACTACAGTTCTACATTAGAAAAAAAAATCTCAAACTGATGACCTCATTTTCTAACTTTAAGACATTAGAGACAGGAGAGTAATCCCAAAGTAAGCAAAAAAAAGGAAATGATACAGGTTAGGGGAGAAATCAATGAAATGAAAAACAGAAAATCAATAGGGAAAATAATAAAAATAAAGACTGATTTTTAAGAAAATAAATAAAATTGCAGGAACATCATTTCCCTTCCTCATCCGTGTGCTTTTGTGTGTTTTTTGAATATTAGAATAAAGGACTTTCTTGATACTCTGCCCAATGCTCCATAAAATGCAATGCTTTCTCACTTGGTTGGCAGGAATGGGCATTGCTTTCAGCCCTGTGTGTCAGGTAATCCTTCTGGATGGTTTTATTCCCTGACGTCTGATATTTTCCTCCCATATATACAATGTTCAGCGCTATGTTGCATACTCAAGAGGGGTCTTCAGCAGATTTAAGAGTTCTTTCTTTGTGTGTCCCTCTCTTCTTCAGAATTCTGTTAAGTAAACTCTAGTTGCCTTGCCTTACCTGGCCTCTTAGCTCCATCTCTTTTGATTCAAATGCTCTGCCTAGGTTCCCCTTCCTGTGTCAGTGGCCTAGAAACTTGTTAAGGCAGTTTTCTGGGGCAATGTTAGGGCTCGCCTCATTTGCATTTCTGAGATCACTGTCCTTTCTTGCCATTGTTCAGTGACTTGAAGACTTTTGTTTCACATATTTCGTTCTGTTTTTGATGGCCTCAGTAGTAGCCTTAAGTCTCTATGGGCTTCTCCTATGGCTCAGCTGGTAAAGAACCCACCTGCCAATGCACAAGATGCAAAAGCTGCAGGTTCAATTCCTGGCTTGGGAAGATCCCCTGGAGAAGGAAATGCACCCGTTCCAGTGTTCTTGCCTGGAAAATTCCATGGACAGAGGAGCCTGGTGACTACAGTTCCTGGGATCCCAGAGTCGGACATGACTGAGCACGCACATAACTCCATTTTGGGTAGTAGAAGAACCTTAATACAGACACACACACACACAGACACACACAGACACACACACACACACACATTTGGGTTTGTTTGTCATATTATTTACTGCTTTCTCTTTGTACTTCTTTTCTGTGCCCTAATTTGTTTGGTCTTTTTTTTATCATTTGAATTTTTAACTGTGTCATTCCACTGTCTCCTAAATTGGAATGCAATTTTTAAATCTACATTTTTAATTTTGGTGAATGCATTAACAGTGGCAGTTAAAAAATTTATTTGCAACAGAACAGTCATAAGACTTAGAATTACAATCATTATAAATCCATAGTTTTCTTCAGAAAAAAGAAACAATGTAGTTACTTGGGATTAATTTTATACTCTGAGACAACAATTTGTAGAGTGCTTTAGATATTCAGTATTAGATTATAACCAGAAGATACTAAAACAAACATTGAAATCAGGCAAGGTAGCATTGGGAGAGTGTTCAGAATAGAATATTATCAGTCTTTTAAATTTTCACAATTTGTATTTGCTGTTTATTAAAGATTGCAGCCAACTAAATTTGATACAGAAATAATATAAGGCAATGAATGATCTATAATAAGTTGTCAGTGCTCTCTATTCAAAGATGGCTGGACATATGGTTGAAAAAGTTAAGTTTATTGTTTGTTTCTGCAAAAAAAAAATGCATACCATTAAGAACTCTGAGTCACCTCAGGAGAAGAGTTTTAGAAATAGTTTTTTAAAGGGCTTAGGTCTACTAGTTTTAGTAGGACTAAGGAAGCAGACTTTGTTCTGAATTGGATGCTGTTAGAGTGTGGGAGTAATTCTATCCTAATGAATCTTATCTAAAAAGAGGAAAGACTACACTGAGGCTAAATTGCAGTCATTTCTATCAGCCAAGATAGGGGGATATTTAGATTTTTGTGGTTTGGATAATGTTAATATCTTTGTTTGTATTCAGACGTGATTATGGTCTTGTCCTTGTTTCGATCCATTAGAGTCACAATTGACCTTGTGAGATGTTGACGTTCTCTGAAAATGACATCTCATAAGAGAGCACCAAACAAACCTAGACAGTGTATTGAAAAGTGGAGGCATCACTTTGCTGATAAAGGTCCATGTAGTCAAAGCTATGGTTTTTCCAATAGTCATGTATAGATGCAAGAGTCTGACCATAAAGAAGATTGAGCTCTGAAGAAATGATCCTTCTGAATTATGGTGCTGGAGAAGACTCTTGAGAGTCCCTTGGACTGCAAGTAGATCAAACCAGCCAATCCTAAAGGAAATCAACCCAGAATGTTCTTTAAAGGGACTGATGTTAAAGCTGAGGCTCCAAAAGTTTGGCCATCTGATGCGAAGACCATTAGGAAACACTCTGATGCTGGGAAAGATTAAAGGCAAGAGGAGAAAGGTGCGACAGAGGATGAGATGGTTGGATAACATCACTGACTCAATGGATATGAGTTTGAGCAAACTCCAGGAGGGTTAAGGACAGGGAAGTCTGGTGTGCTGCAGGCCATGGGGTCATAGAGTTGGACAGGACGGAACAACAACAAAAAAGAGACCACCAAGGCCTAGCTATGAATGCCAGATGGGCTCCTGGCTGTCAGGGACTGTTTCTCTGTCTCTAGATAAACTGAGACTTGGTATGAGAAATCAGTCAAAGAAACATCAAATGATAGGAAAGTCTGTGAAAGGTGAAAGAATGTAGAGTCTACAAAATCTGCCCTGTTGTACGTATTAGGGGTCTCCAGAGAAACAGCACAAATAAGACATGTATAGAGGGTGTATATATATATATATATATATATATATAAAATATATACAATTATATATATAATATTATAATATATTACAAATATATACTTATGATATAAATATTTATATTTATAAATATAAATATACATTATAAATATATTTGTTATATATAATAAAATAAATGAAATACTAAATATATATATTTAATATAAACATAAAAATATGAAATATAAATATATAATGGAATATATTATATAATATATAAACTGTAATATTAAAACTATTATTAGTATTATTATTAACATTAATAATCATATATTATATAATAATTAATAATCAAATACTATATAATATTAATAGTGTAAATATATTATATATCATATATTTTATTATAGGTATACTATATATAGTATATATATAATATATATACTATACATATAGTATGCAATATATTTATAATATCAATAATATATAATATATATAATATCATATAAAATTATTATATTATATAGTATTACATAATTATGATTATAGGTTATATATATTAATATATAATATTATACATTGCAATTTATAATATTCATATATTATATATTATATTGTATTACATATATTTTACTATTATATATTATATATAATAATGCATTATATAAATGCATTATATAAACATATTTATTATATTACATATTATATAATATATATTACAAATGGTATATATTTGTATGTATATTATATATATTATAATATTATATATATTATACATGATATATATTAGTATATAAATTATATATTATAATATTATTATACAATATTATTATATATTATATATTTATATATTATATATTATATAATTATATATGTTACATATTATATCATGTATTTTATAATATATTATGAATACATTATATTGTATTTTAAGTAATATTATACATTATATAAATATATTATATTATATATTATATTTATTAATATACAGTTATATATATTATTAAAATATATTATATAATATAAATAATACATATAATATATATTTTATATAAACATATATAAAATTAATATACAAAAATTTATATTTATATTATATTGTACTTATAAATATTTATTAACAAATAATATGTTAATAATTAATATATACATATTTATATTTAATATAATATTTAGTATTTATATTTATAAATATAAATATGTTACATATTTATAAATATAAATATAAAAACATTAATATATACATGAATATAAATATATACATACATACATGTATATATGCATGTATGTATACACACATATAGAAGGCAATGGCACCCCACTCTAGTATTCTTGCCTGGAAAATCCCATGGATGGAGGAGCCTGGTAGGCTGCAGTCCATGGGGTCGCGAAGAGTTGGACACGACTGAGCGACTTCACTTTCCCTTTTACCTTCATGCATTGGAGAAGGAAAGACAACCCACTCGTGTTCTTGCCTGGAGAATCCCTGGGACGGGGGAGCCTGGTGGGCTGCCATCTATGGGGTCGCACAGAGTCGGACAGGACTGAAGCGACTTAGCAGTAGCAGCAGCGTGTATGTATTTCCCAAATATAGATTCTCTTTAGGAAAGCTAATATTTACATTTTATTTCATTTGGAAGTTGTTCTGTTTTAGCTGGTTTAATGCTCATCATAATTTTCTTGTTCTTGGGTCTTAACTTTTTTTTATGCTATCAATTATTATAGAACATAAAGCTACAATTCCCAGCATGCACTGGTACCAGGATTCTTTTTTATCTACTGTCTCACTTGTGGAGACCACATCTCAGGATAGTTTGTCACTTCCTTTGCTTGCTCTCTTTCTGCCAGGGTTGCCCTTCTCTGCGTAGCTGTGTATAAATGATTATACAAGGTGGTTTATTTAAAATTTCAACTATGTTTTGTTTCCTCCAATACCTCCAAACTATTATCACTTCAACATACAATCAATGTAGCATTTTGAGATATTTAGCTTTGTTTTCATACTGCTGCTGCTGCTAAGTTGCTTCAGTCATGTCTGACTCTGTGCGACCCCATAGATGGTAGCCCACCAGGCTCCTCCGTCCCTGGGATTCTCCAGGCAAGAACACTGGAGTGGGTTGCCATTTCCTTCTCCAATGCATGAAAGTGAAAAGTGAAAGTGAAGCTGCTCAGTCGTGTCCGACCCCTAGCGACCCCATGGTCTGCAGCCTACCAGGCTCCTCCATCCATGGGATTTTCCAGGCAAGAGTCCTGGAGTGGGGTGCCATTGCCTTCTCCCTGTTTTCATACTAAGTATTTGAAATTCAGTAAGTATTTTGTCAGAACTCTCCACCATGACCTGTCCATCTTGAGTGGCCCTGCATGGCCTGGCTCATAGTTTCATTGAGTTAGGTCATGGTGGAGAGTTCTGACAAAACGGGGTCCACTGGAGAAGGGAATGGCAAACCACTTCAGTATTCTTGCCTTGAGAACCCCTGGAACAGTAGGAAAAGGCAAAAAGTTAGGACACTGAAAGAGGTACTCCCCAAGTCAGTAGGTGCCCAATATGCTACTGGAGATCAGTGGAGAAATAACTCCAGAAAGTATGAAGAGACAGAGGAAAAGCAAAAACAACATCCAGTTGTGTATGTGGGTGGTGATGGAAGCAAGGTTTGATGCTGTAAAGAGCAATATTGTATAGGAACCTGGAATGTTAGGTCCATAAATCAAAGCAAATTGGAAGTGGTCAAATAAGTATGGTAAGAATGAACAGTGACATTTTAGGAATCAGAACTAAAATGGACTGGAATGATGACCATTATTTCTAATACTGTGGTCAAGAATCCCTTAGAAGAAATGGAGTAGCACTCACAGTCAACGAGAGTCCAAAATGCAGTACTTGGATGCTATGTCAAAAATGACAGCATGATCTCTGTTTCCAAGGCAAACCATTCAATATCATGGTAATCCAAGTCTATGCCCTGACCAGTAATGCTGAAGAAGCTGACACTGAACGGTTCTTTGAAGACCTACAAGACCTTTTAGAACTAACACCCACCAAAGATGTCCTTTTCATTACAGGGGGCTGGAATGCAAAAGTACGAAGTCAAGAAACACCTGGAGTAACAGGCAAATTTGGCCTTGGAATGCAGAATGAAGCAGAGCAAAGACTGATAGAGTTTTGCCAGGAGAATGCACTGGTCATAACAAACACCCTCTTCCAACAACACAAGAGAAGACACTACACATGGACATCACCAGATGATCAACACCGAAATCAGATTTATTGTATTCTTTGCAGCCAAAGATGGAGAAGCTCTATACAGTCAGCAAAAACAAGAGCAGGAGCTGACTGTGGCTCAGATCATGAACTCCTTATTGCCAAATTCAGACTTTAATTGAAGAAAGTAGGGAAAACCATTATACCATTCAGGTATGACCTAAATCAAATCCCTCATGATTATACAGTGAAAGTGAGAAACAGATTTAAGGAGCTAGATCTGATAGAAAATGCCTGATGAACTATGGTTGGAGGTTTGTAACATTGTACAGAAGACAGAAATCAAGACCATCCCCAAGAAAAAGAAATGCAAAAAATCAAAATAGCTTAGAAAAGAAAAGAAGTGAAAAGCAAAGGAGAAAAGGAAAGATATACCCATTTAAATGCAGAGTTCCAAAGAATAGCAAGGAGAGATAAGAAAGCCTTCCTCAGAGTTCAGTGCAAAGAAATAGAGGAAACAGTATAATGGGAAAGACTAGAGATGTCTTCAAGAAAATTAGAGATACCAAGGGAACATTTCATGCAAAGATGGGCTCGATAAAGGTCAGAAATGGTAGGGACCTAACAGAAGCAGAAGATATTAGGAACAGGTGGCAAGAATACACAGAAGAACTATACAAAAAAGATCTTCATGACCTGGATAATCATGACAGTGTGATCACTCACCTAGAGCCAGACATCCTGGAATGTGAAGTCAAGTGGGCCTTAGGAAGCATCACTACGAAGAAAGCTAGTGGAGGCGATAGAATTCCAGTTGAGCTATTTCAAATCCTAAAAGATGATGCTGTGAAAGTGCTGCACTCAATATGCCAGCAAATTTGGAAAATTCAGCAGTGGCCACGGGACTGGAAAAGGTCAGTTTTCATTCCAATTCCAAAGAAAGGCAATGCCAAAGAATGCTCAAACTACCGCATAATTGCACTCATCTCACATGGTAGCAAAGTAATGTCCAAAATTCTCCAAGCCAAGCTTCAACAATATGTGAACTGTGAACTTCCAGATGTTCAAGCTGGTTTCAGAAAAGGTGGAGAACTAGAGATCAAATTGCCAATATCTACTGCATCATCAAAAAAGCAAGAGAGTTCCAGAAAAATATCTATTTCTGCTTTATTGACTATGCCAAAGCCTTTGACTGTGTGGATCACAATAAACTGTGGAAAATTCTGAAAGAGATGGGAATACCAGACCACCTGACCTGCCTCTTGAGAAACCTGTATGCAAGTCAGGAAGCAACAGTTAGGACTGGATATGGAACAACAGACTGGTTCCAAATAGGAAAAGGAGTACGTCAAGGCTGTATATTGTCACCCTGCTATTTAACTTATATGCAGAGTACATCATAAGAAATGCTGGGCAGAATGAAGCACAAGCTGAAATCAAGATTGCCGGGAGAAATATCAATAACTTCAGATATGCAGATGATACCACCCTTATAGCAGAAAGTGAAGAAGAACTAAAGAGTCTCTTGATGAAAGTGAAAGAGGAGAGTGAAAAAATTGGTAAAGCTCAACATTCAGAAAACAAAGATCATGGCATCTGGTCCCATCACTTCATGGCAAATAGATGGGGAGACAATGGAAATATTGGCAGACTTATTTTTGGGGGCTCCAAAATCAGTGCAGATGAAATTAAATCAGTGCAGCCATGAAATTAAAGGATATTTGCTCCTTGGGAGAAAAGTTATGACCAACCTAGACAGCATATTAAAAAGCAGAGACATTACTTTGTCAACAAAGTTCCATCTAGTCAAGGCTATGGTTTTTCCAGTGGTCATGTATCGATGTGAGCATTGGACTATATAGAAAGCTGAGTGCCGAAGAATTGATGCTTTTGAACTGTGGTGTTGGAGTTCTGCAAGAAGACTGCAAGGAGATCCAACCAGTCCATCCTAAAGGAGATCAGTCCTGAGTGTTCATTGGAAGGACTGATATTGAAGCTGAAACTCAAATCCTTTGGCCACCTGATGTGAAGAATTGACTCAATGGAAAGACCCTGATGCTTGAAAAGACTGAAGGTGGGAGGAGAAGGGAATGACAGAGGATGAGAATGGTTGGATGGCATCATCGACTCAATGGACAAGGGTTTGGGTGGACTCCAGGCATTGGACATGGAGGCCTGGCGTGCTGCGGTTCATGAGGTCTCAAAGAGTTGGACATGACTGAGTGACTGAATTGAACTGAAATATTTTGTAGTTACAGCACATTTCAGTTTGGAATCGCTACATTTTAAGTGGCCCCTAGCCACATGTGTATAGCAGCTACTGTATTATTAGTTAGCTACAGGACACAAAAACAGGTCTGAACTATCATTTTGTGAAGGACGAGACCTTGTCTATTTTTCTCACTGCTTTGTACAGAGCCTGACATGTAGTATATACTCAGTAAATAAATATAATAAAGATTTATAGTAAGCAATTAATATTTAGTTTAAAGATTGGCCAAGATACTTACGGAGGCTGGTGAATCCAAAATCTGTTGTGGGGTCTTGGCAAGCTGGAGACCAAGGAAGAAGAAATGCTGTTGCTCAAGTCTGAAGACCATGTGCAGGCAGAATTCATTCTTGCTCAGGGGAGGTCTGATTTTCCTTCTACTTAGTCCCTCAGCTGATTGAATAAGGCCCAACAACATTATTGAGGACAATCTGCTTTACTCAGAGTCTTCTGAATTGTAACTGTCAAAGAATAATCAGAATTAGAATAGGGTTTGACCACAAAACTGTGCATGGTATCCCAGCCCAGATGGCACAAAATTCATCATTACAATCATGAAATGTATATACTTGCAAAAAAGGACCATAAGCTGCTACGAGTTTCACAAAGTTCAGTAACTAGTTCTTCTGTAGAAGCACAATTCTTCCTGCTACCGAGACCAGGGCTACTTTTCCCTGCTGTTTCTCATAAAATGGATAGACAATTCACATGACTCTTCATGGACCGAGACATCTATGAGTGTACTGCTTTGGAAATATGCTCCACTCTGTTCTTGAAACTTCCATTTATATTTAGACACATCCCCACCTGCTTTGAGGTTGAAATTCTAGGGAGAGGTTGCTCTGGTTGTCTGTGAATCAGCATGGCTTGTTAGATTTCTGAAGCTAATGATAAAAATACGTGGACTGTTCTCACTCACCTTTAATGTTGAACACCATGAGCATGATGTTGTCTTACAGAATGAGGCAAGGTTTGAAGTTTATCCTGTAACTAGACTTCACCAGTGTGAGCCACATTGATAACATACTGCAAATATTTAGATAAAGTAAGTTGTTGAGAAATTATCCAAAAGGTATATATTCTGAAATATACTTCAAGGTACGTACATTCAAAGTCCCTCTAATCTTCATAGGGAACAGCTTTCCCAATAATAGGTGAGAAGCATCAGTTCCTGGGTATAGTGTGAGAAACAGCCTATGCCTGGGACTGGTAATAATTTGACACCTTCCTATAGGAGGTAATGAACTTTTAAAGTCTTTCACACATCCACTTTTATTTTTGATATTTTGCATTATGGCTAAATTTCCTGTTTTGTTCTTACATTATTATATGTATGTATTTCTCATTCTTTAAGCTGGACTTCAAATTCTTTTTGGAGAGTTCATCTTTAATTTGGGGCTTCCCTGGCAGCTTAGATGGTAAAAAATCTGCTTGCAATGCAGGAGACCCAGGTTTGATCCTGAGGAATGATTCCCTGGAGTAAGAAATGGTAACCCACTCAAGTATTCTTGCCTGGAGAATCTCATGGACAGAGGAACCTGGTGGGCTACAGTCCATAGTGTTGCAAAGAGTCAGACAGGACTGAGTGACTAATACTTTCCCTTTACTTTTCATCTTTTGCTTATTTGACAGTGCTGGCGCCAGTTACAAAAGCACTGCATAAACAGGGATTGCCTCTCACTTAAGGATATTGCTGAATGTGCAAAAGAAAGCGAGCTGGTGGGAATGTATGGAGAAATTAATGAACACCCAAATCTGGAGAACTCCAACTCACCCAGGGATCAAACCCAGGTCTCCCGCATTGCAGACAGATTCTTTACCATCTGAGCCACCAGGGAAGCCCTCAACTCACTCTGCTGCTGCTGCTAAGTCGCTTCAGTCCTGTCTGACTCTGTGCGACCCCATAGACGGCAGCCTACCAGGCTCCCCCATCCCTGGGATTCTCCAGGCAAGAACACTGGAGTGGGTTGCCATTTCTTTCTCCAATGCATGAAGGTGAAAAGTGAAAGTGACTCCATGGACTGCAGCCTACCAGGCTCCTCCGTCCATGGGATTTTCCAGGCAAGAGTACTGGAGTGGGGTACCATTGCCTTCTCTGCAACTCACTCTAGCACATGGCAAAAAGAGTAGCTCAGTGAAGACTATAATTGTGCCCATGTGTCTCTGGTTATTGTCTGTAATAAAGAACATAAAATGCCAAGGAGAACCTTGCAATACAATTTTTATCCACTAACTGAATTGAGGAGATAAGATAGCACTGTAAGTATAAATTAATGCAGTTTATCTGTTCTTTTCTGATAGTCTGATATCTCAGAGTTTCTCCTAACTGAGTTTTATTATGAGAAAGTCAGCAGAATACTGAGCAAGTAATTAGAGTAGCTGAGTTTGTGTTCTGGCCCTACCGCTTACTATGTCTTTAACATTAGACAAGTCACTACAGGTTCTTAAATTGAAAACGAGGAATAATTCTCCCTTTGCCTGGTAGTGCAGTGTGCAGGAAATGTGTTAAATGTGATGGCCTTTAGCAACAGCAAAACCCTATAAGGTAATAGAAATGGTGTTCTTTGAGAATCTTGGTTCTGTAGGAACAATGCTAAGTTCTTCTCCACCTCATCTTTCACCTGTCTGGATGTGTATTTCAGAGACTAAAAATATACTATGAATTAAAATGTGGAAGCAATTGTGCAGATAATTTAGAACACCGGTCCACTTGTGTTTGGCATTTCCAGAAAGTGGCAGTAAACAACATTAGAGAGGTACCCAGGAGCAAGGTTATGGAGACCACGTGGTCACGTAGACCACGTGAAGGACTTTGAAATCTATTATGAGAGTCATGGAAAATTTTTGCAGCATTGAGAGCAGAGATACTGGATATGATTTATCTTTTAAAAGGGTCACTTTGGAGAATGTGGAAGGTAGTCTCCAAAGATGGCTCAAAATGGGCCACATTTCTCAGAATTTTCACTCTTGTGTAGTCCTTTCCCACCATAATGAATATGGCCTGGCCTTTGACTTATGTTGAATAAAATGTACAGAAGTGATGCTGTACAGTTCCAGGTATGGTTTTAAGAGGACTGTCACTTACTTTGGGAGCTTTCCTTACCATGTGATTAGCTTGGTTACCAGACTGAAGAGATCACATTGAGAAGATGTTGGGCAGGGAGAAATCTCTCTCACCACCCCTCTTGAGTTTTTGTGGCTTGACTAATAATAACATTGACACAAACCAGGTGAATAAGAGAGAAACAGATTTTAATTCGTGCACATGGATGCCCCATAGAAATGAAACCTAGGAAGTGGCCAAAGAAGGTAGTTTTTATACTCTTTAGGCAAAGAAGGAAGATTTTTCTGAAGAATTGCTGCTGCTGCTAAGTCACTTCAGTCGTGTCCAACTCTGTGCGACCCCATAGACGGCAGCCCACCAGGCCCCCCAGTCCCTGGGATTCTCCAGGCAAGAACGTTGGAGTGGGCTGCCATTTCCTTCTCCAATGCATGAAAGTGAGAAGTGAAAGTGAAGTCGCTCAGTCATGTCCGACTCTTTGTGACCCCATGGACTACAGCCTACCAGGCCCCTCCATCCATGGGATTTTCCAGGCAAGAGTACTGGACTGGTTGAGAGGACAACAAAACTTAGGTTTTAGGTGCCCAATTAGTGAAGAACCTTACCAGAGTTTGGCTTAGGGTAGTAAAATAAAGAAGACACAAGGTTTGTTTCTATAGGGTTTTTAGCCTGAATTTCCTATCTTTGGCTTAGGATGTCCTTCTACTTCTAGGTACAGGATACTTATTTCCTGCTTTCAGAGAGGCAGAAAGGAGGGTCAGAGTGTCCTTCTTGCATTGGCCATTTCTTAAAAAACGATAGCTCAGAATAATCAGTACACCATGGAGGCACATTCTGGGGCAGCCTTCTCTGGGCCTCAGCAAAGACAAACCCTGAGACCCAGTGGAGAAAGAGAAAAGACTTGGTGATGAAAGCCATGGAGAATTAGCAGGGTGATGTGATTTGTCTCCCCAGAGCCAAAAAAAAAAATGGTCACAACTTATTTTTGAGCCGTAACTTCCTTTATGTTACACCAGAGCTGTATGAAAGCGGTCTTATTAGTCAGAATATAAGTATTGGTATGTCATCAAACACATACTGATACAAAGAATATATTTATAGAAGATAGATTTCTGGGGCTAGTTCAGAAATGCTCTAAGTGCTCTGATGTTAAATAAAATCCTCTGTCCTATTTCCAATTGTCGTTTTCTGCCCTGCCATGTATTTGTAATTTTAGATCAAACGTAGGATTTATCACTTGGGGATAAAACAACATCTGGCTTTGAGTTACTAGCTTGTCTAATGGAATGAGCAGCCAAAGCATTCAGAAGTGATAATGGGCAGATTGATTTCGACATGTTCTTTCCTTCTCGGGTTCCCCTGGGGGGATAAATATTTCATTCTGTGGATGAAGCGTTTGACATAACGGTGAGAACACCTAGAATATTCTCAGCCCTGTGTTTCTAGAGAAAGTTCTTAGTCCAACTAATTGAACTTTTGGAAATGGGACTGGTGGATGTCCACAGGCTGGGGTTAAACTCAGACCAGATGCTATTCAGGTATGTAATAAGTCGGTGTGGCTGGTCCTGGCCAGGCATCAGTTATTGGGAGGATAGCTGAAAGAATGTGTTCTTACCCTAGAGGGAAGCCCTGAGTGGGTGTCTGAGGATGCCTGTCTTTTTTAAGCTGAAATAGAATAGGAGAGGAATATCCTGGGTTCTCAATATAAATACTGGGGATTGGAATTATAATTATAGCTGAATTAAACAATGGTAAAGACTCCTACTTTGCATTTCCTTGTCTGTGAAACAAAACCACATGATGTTAACTTGCCCTTCCATTTTCTTAGAATGTTTCACCTTTCTCCTGAAATATAGAATTGGTGGACTTTGGGGGTATTTTTCTGATCTATTAATGTTTCACATGGATGAGGACCTCGGGTACCATATAACAGTAACAATAGACTTCTCACTGTGAGGAGAGTTCTTCCAGGATGTTTAGAGATCAGGAGACAGAGGAAGAAGATACTCAGAATGAACAACCTCATACAGAGTCGAGGCAGTATTTGTAATGAAGGAGAAAGTATTTCTTCTCTTTCTCTTCAGAAGACATGAAGTATCTGGCTTTAATTCCATTTTGTCTGTCACAGGACATAAACAAAGACTTCCTAAGAGTTGGAAAAGTAAAGCAGTCTATATACATAAAACCATAAGGGGCTTCCCTGGTGGTTCAGATGGTAAAGAATCTGTCTGCAATGCAGGAGACCCAAGTTTGATCCCTGGGGGAAGATCCCCTGCAGTAGAAAATGGCAACCCACTCCTGTATTCTTGCCTGGAGAATTCCATGGACAGAGGAGCCCTGTGGGCCACAGGGCTATGAAAGAACGTGGGTTATGAGAGAGTAGCCCTGTGGGCTACTCAGGGATATGACTGAGTGAATAACACTTTATAAGGGCCACAAGTACTAAATGGTGATGCTGGCAATTATAAGAACTCTCACTTGAGGTGCTTAGAGAAGCTACATCTGAGGACTTGGACACTAAAAGAATTTCAATCTGGGGGGCTGTGGGGAAAAAAAGATCTTTATAAGGAAAACAAAACAAAACATAACAACAAACCTGCTTCTAGGGAAAAAAATACCATTTTTAGATGGTTGAATAAGTCTGGCAATTAAAATATTTCTCTCTCTCCCCAAAATAGCTAAATGAGGGACAAATAGTAGAAAACAAAGCAAAAATACAGAAACAGTGTGCCTATGGGCAATTAGGTACAAACAGTAGGGCTCTCTTGGGGGTCTCTGTAGACAGAATTGTACATAGCTTTTGATGCTTTGCCTGGAGTTCTGGGATGAGTCCTGGGCGGCAGCAGAATGGACATAATTCCCACTGTAGAGCTTGGTCTCTCCGTGACTAACAGGGTCAGAGGAACAGCAAGAGGACTCAGCCATTCCTGTCCTTGAGGCCATAGAGTTCAAGAGCCTATGGAGAAGGAAGGCCTCTTCCAGCTGCATTGGCAGGACGCATGCCTCATTCTGCATTACAGGCACATTGCGGCTCAGCTTCTGTGATGATTGGGCAAAGATAATACATCTCGTCTAAGGGGACCCAACAACTGGAAAAATGGCTATCAGTGAAAACAAATGGGGCATTTGGCATATGAGAGCTTATTGAAAAAGACCCTGATGCTAGGGAAGATTGAGGGCAGGTGGAGAAGGGGGCTACGGAGGTTGGGATGATTGGATGGCATCACTGACTCAATGGACATGAGTTTGAGCAAGCTCTGGGAGATAGTGAAGGACAGGGAAGCTTGGTGTGCTGCAGTCCATGGGTTGCAAAGAGTCTGCCATGACTTAGTGACTGAACAACAAAAAATTTTAGGAGCCACCACCACCACCCCCTCCGCCCTAGCATTTAAAAGATTTTTCTGGAGTTAGAAACTACATTTATCTAAATAAACCCATTCAGTAGATGAACTAACAGAATATATTGTCACTGTTGAGACCAGAATTAAAAGCCTTTGAAGTCAGAGAGCATAAATTATCTCAAAGTCAAAATAAAGAGAAGGAGATAATAATTATGATGGAAAAGATGAAATATTTGCTTGAAAGATCCAGGAAACTATTATGGGAATAATTGTGAAAGGAAAGACAAAGACAGATGAAAATATGCGTTACTTGAAAAAAAAAAACACCTTAGCTGAAGATAAAGTTGCATTTGTAGACTGAAAAGAGTTTATCGAATTCCTGGTAGGAAGATGAAAAATGAACTGTTCCAAACATATTCTGATATTTATTAACTCTAAGGATACAGAAAAATCTTATAAAAGTCAAAAGAGAAAAAGTTTTCTGCAAAGGAAAAAAATAGTTTGACAGTTGACTATTCATTTGTAACACTAGGGACTAAGTCAGTTTCAAACCATCTCCTGAGAGAAAAGAATTGTGACTCCAGAAATTATAGAGCTGTCAGTATAGAAGAATTCAGACAAGCTCTCTTAGAGTAAAAATCCTTGGAAGAGAAAAGACAATGTAATTGTGGATGGAATGTTCAAAGAAATAAATAATGACATAAAAATGAACAAGCAAAAAACACCAGAAAAATAAATAGAAAGATATGAAAAAACATGTATACTATCATGTAAGAAACGAATCGCCAGTCTGTGTTCTATACAGGATACAGGATGTTTGGGGATGGTGCACAGGGATGATCCAGAGAGATGATATGGGGTGAGAGGTGGGAGGGGGGTTCAGGGTTGGGAACTCACGTACACCTGCGGCGGATTCATGTCAATGCATGGCAAAACCAATACAGTATTGTAAAGCAAAATAAAGTAAAAAATAAAAATTAAAAAAAAGAATCAAATAAAGTTTCTGGAAATAGAAAATGCTAAAATAATTCAAAGACATTAGCGCAGAATAAATGTGCTCAAAGGCTGTTGTTGTTGCCGTTCAGTCACTCAGTCACGTTTGACTCATGGCCACCCTGTGGGCTGCAGATCACCAAGCTTCCCTGTCCTTCACCATCTCCTGGAGTTTGCTCAGATTAATGCCCATTGACTCAAAGGTATTACTGAGGTAATTAACTAGACTGTATCCCAGGGAGATAAGTAGATGGAAAATGTGAGAAAGTTTAAGACATAGGGTTTTAAAAGAAATGAGAAAATTTAACCTATTTAAGTGGACTTCCAGAAAAAGAGCATAGAAAAAAATATGTGAAAAGAACTGCTTGATGAAATAATCTCTGAGTATTTGATAGATTAAAGAAACAAACCCACAGATTTCCAAGAAAGCAAAACTCCCATCAGTATGGAAAGCAAAACTCCCATCAGTATGGAAAAACCCAGTGAAATTTACACTTCAATAAATTTTTGATGAAACTGCAGAAGATAAAAGATAAAGAGAAAAATCTTAAAAGAGATCAGAGAAAAAGCAAATCACCCACAAATAATAAACTTTGGACAGTTAGTAGATTTCTCAACAGGAAAACAAAATTAAGCTAGAGATTAGTAGTATACTGAAGTTCAGAGAAACAATATTTGACAACTTCGCTTTATGAACCCAACAAAATTGATTTTAAGGCTTTTTCAAATAAACAAAAATTTGGTTCACCACAAAATGCATTTCATTAGATAAAGTAACTCTAGGTTAGGATCCAGTTCAAATTCATCTTAAATCTTTGTGGCTGAAAGCATTAAAAAATTTATTTCTTGATCACACAAATTTTGCTGTGCTTCAAGGGTTTTCCAGGGTAGTTCTTTCCAAATGTTTTACTTAGGAATTTATATACTACATCTTCTGACTCCATGTTGGCACAGAACTTGCACGTGTGAGGGGATAGAGAGAGCTTTTCATTTCCTTAGCAAAGAAGTGTTAAAGGAATTTCCAAATTGCAAAGGGACCCTGTGGTATCACAGAAAGGAATGACATTGCTGAATATTAGTAATATCTACTAGCAAGAGAGACTAAATTAAATTAGAAAGGCTGAATATGCAGAAGTAGAGAAATGATTTTGAAAGGAACTTCTGATGTAAGAAAGAATAGTGTGCAAAGAAATACATTAAAAAAATAGTAGCAATGATGATATCTAACTTGTTAGGACCAATATGAGAGCACTAGAATGTGGAACAGCAGTCACATGTAAGGTGGGGGAGATTGATCTACACTTAAGAAGTCCAAGTTCTTGTTGTGTTTTTGAGGGTTAAAAAAATGACAATTTAGACAATGTTAAGCTTAGTAGTTACAATAATCAATATATAAGAAAGAATATATGTCCTCATTATATAAGAGAAAGTAAAATTGTATATGAGAAACAGGGAAGAAAATGCAATAAAACAGAGAAAAAAGAAGAGGAAGAAATAGCAAAAATAGCTAAATATATTATGGCAGTAGTCAGTTAAGGTAAGTTAGTAATCATATTAATAAGCCATGAATTTGCTTGTTGATTAAAAATAATGTGAATTTGAATAAAATGAAACACAATAAGTTTAAAAAATTAGCTATCTGTGGTTTACAAGAGACACTGTAAAACTTAAGGACATGTGTATGCTAAGCTGCTTCAGTCATGTCTGACTCTTTGCGACCCTGCCAGGCTCTTCTGTCCATGGGATTCTCCAGGCAAGAATACTGGAGTGGGTTGCCATTTCGTCTCCAGGAAGGACATGGGTGGAGTTCAAAGATATAGAAAATTTGTACAAGTGCCATCCAAAAGAAAGCTAAGATAGCTATGCTGCTATCAAAGAAAAAACATATTATTAAAGACAAAAGGAATGGTAATTAAGGATAAAAAGCTCACTGCACTAAAATGATAGAGTAATTCTAATACAGAATGTGTCAAGTAAAATAGTCTTGAAAGCAAGAATTTGAAGACCAATTGGGGGATACAAATTTACTATCATACTGGATTTTGGCAGTTTTTTCAATTATTGAGAAGCTAAGAAAATGAAACATTTAGAAAACAGGTCTAAGATTTGAAAAGTACAGTTATAAAACTAGACCTGGCTATTAGAGAATGCACAGTCTTCTAAATATACACAGGACCTTTATGGAAATTGATCCTATACAGACCTTAAAGTCTGTCTCAGTAAATGACATTGAAACATACAATGTTCCTTGACAATAGTGTAATTATATTAAAACAGAATAAGAACAATAACAACAAAGCACAATCAAATGTGTACACACACACACACACACACACACACATTATGTTATGGGTCTTTCTGCGTAGCTTAGTGGTAAAGAATCTGCATGCCAATGAAGGCGACACCTGCATTAAACATGGGTTCAGTCCCTGGGTTGGGAAGATCATCTGGAGAAGAAAATAGCAACCTACTCTGGTAGTCCTGCCTGGGAAATCCCATGGACAGAGGAGCCTGGTGGGCTACAGTCCATGGGGTTGCAAAGAATTGACAAGACTTAGTGACAAAACAACCACAGAACAGCTATCGATGTCTGTTCTCTATATACATATTTATATATATTGATAAACTTGAGTGAAAGAACGAAAGGAAAATAAAGCAGAAATTTAAAAAGAATAAAAGTTCTACCTAGCAAAATAGTTAACTGTAACAAAAGCACTATTTAAAGGGAAATTGACAGTTTTAAAAATTTTGTATTAGAAGAAAAGAAAGATTGAAAATGAACCAACTAAGCAGTCAACCTAAAAAATTAGAAAAAGAACAGAACTGCTCTCAGGTGTGTGATGAATAAGGCTGAAGATTTAAAGTATAACACAGTGACTATAGTTGATGACACTGTATTATACAAATGAAATGTGTCAACAGAGTAGAACTTCATACACGCACCCACACACACACAACAGAATGAAAATTTTAAAAAGTGAAAGTAGGATAAAAACATAATGGTAGGAACTTAATAAAACTAGAAACCAAAGACAATATGGTCTCAACAAAACCTAAAGTTGGCTCTTTTGGAAAAAAAGCAAAATTTTTGTAGAGTTTTAGCAAGAAAACTGCTAGGGAAAATACAGTAAAAGAAGGGAGATAAAACGGGCATAAATGTAATTTACTGTAATTTATTGAAAAGAAATAGCATGAATACTTCTACAACCTTCATAAAATTGATGTTATAGTTAAAAATTTTCTCCCAAGGTAAACACTTGCACCAGATGGCCTTACAGGCTGACTCTAATAAATTCTTGAGAAACAGAGTATTGTAATCTTAAACTATTCTAAAGGGCAAAATAAGAGAAAATATCTCCTAACTCACTATTTGAATCCAATAGAAACTTGATTTTCACATCAGAAAAATTACAGACCTATCTAACTCAATAAGATACAAATTCCTCAGCAAGATATTAGAAAATAAAACCAAAAACAAATTGAATTTATCCTAGGAAGACATAAATCTCTAGAAATATATTTTACTATATTAACATAATTGTAAGGGATTTAATTGATGGGTTTCCCTGGTGGCTCAGATGGTAAAGCATCTACCTGCAATGCGGGAGACATGGGTTTGATCCCTGAGTCAGGAAGATCTCCTGGAGAAGGAAATGGCAACCCACCCCAGTACTCTTGCCTGGAAAATTCATGGAAGAGGAGTCTGGTAGGCTGCATTCCATGGGATTGCAAAGAGTCGGACATGACTGAGCAACTTCACTTTCTTTTGGTTTAGGTCATACCTGAATGGTCTAGTGGGTTTCCGCACTTCTTCGATTTAAGTCTGAATTTGGCAATAAGGAGTTCATGATCTGAGCCACAGTCAGCTCCCACTCTTGTTTTTGCTGACTGTATAGAGCTTCTCCATCTTTGGCTGCAGAGAATATAACCAATCTGATTTCAGTGTTGGCTATCTGGTGATGTCCACGTTTAGAATCTTCTCTTGTGTTGTTAGAAGAGGGTGTTTGCACTGACCAGTACATTCTCTTGGCAAAACTCTATTAGCCTTTGCCTGCTTCATTCTGTACTCCAAGTACAAATTTGCCTGTTACTCCAGGTGTTTCTTGACTTCCTACTTTTGCATTCCAGACCTCTCTAATGAAAAAGACATCTTTGTTGAGTGTTAGTTCTAAAAGGTCTTGTAGGTCTTCATAGAACCGTTCAACTTCAGCTTCTTCAAATTACTGGTCGGGACATAGACCTGGATTACCATGATATTGAATGGTTTGCCTTGGAATCGAACAGAGATCATTCTGTTATTTTTGAGACTGCATCCAAGCACTGCATTTTGGAATCTTCTGTTGACTATGATGGCTACTCCATTTCTTCTAAAGGATTCTTGTCCACAGTAGTAGATATAACGATCATCTGAATTACATTCTTTGGCATTGCCTTTCTTTGGAATTGGAATGAAAACTGACCTTTTCAAGTCCTGTGGCCACTGCTGAGTTTTCCAAACTTTCTGGCATACTGAGTGCAGCACTTTCACAGCATCATCTTTCAGGATTTGAACTAGCTCAACTGGAATTCCATCACCTCCACTAGCTTTGTTTGTAGTGATGCTTTCTAAGGCCCACTTGACTTCACATTCCAAAATGTCTGGCTCTAGATTAGTGATCACATCATCATGATTATCTGGGTCGTGAAAATCTTTTTTGTACAGTTCTTCCTTGTATTCTTGCCACCTCTTCTTAATATCTTCTGCTTCTGTTAGGTCCAGACCATTTCTGTCCTTTATCGAGCCCATCTTTGCATGAAATGTTCCCTTGGTATCTGTAATTGTCTTGAAGAGATCTCTAGTCTTTCCCATTCTGTTGTTTTCCTCTATTTCTTTGCATTGATCGCTGAAGAAAGCTTTCTTATCTCTTCTTGCTATTCTTTGGAACTCTACATTCAGATGCTTATATCTTTCCTTTTCTCCTTTGCATTTCACCTCTCTCCTTTCACAGCTATCTGTAAGGCCTCCCCAGACAGCCATTTTGCTTTTTTGCATTTCTTTCCCATGAGGATGGTCTTGATCCCTGTCTCCTGTACAATGTCACAAACCTCATTCCATAGTTCATCAGGCACTCTATCTATCAGATCTAGACCTTTAAATTTATTTCTCACTTCCACTGTATAATCATAAGGGATTTGATTTAGGTCATACCTGAATGGTCTATCGGTTTTCCCTGCTTTCTTCAATTTAAGTCTGAATTTGGCAATAAGGAGTTCATGATCTGAGCCACAGTCAGCTCCCAGTCTTGTTTTTGCTAACTGTATAGAGCTTTTCCATCTTTGGCTGCAAAGAATATAATCAATCTGATTTTGGTGTTGACCATCTGGTGATGTCCATGTGTAGAGTCTTCTCTTGTGTTGTGGGAAGAGGGTGTTTGCTATGACCAGTGCATTTTCTTGGCAAAACTCTATTAGTCTTTGCCCTGCTTCATTCTGCATTCCAAGGCCAAATTTGCCTGTTACTCCAGGTGTTTCTTGAGTTCCTACTTTTGCATTCCAGTCCCCTAGAATGAAAAGGATATCTTTTTTGGGTAATAGTTCTAAAAGGTCTTATAGGTCTTCATAAAACTGTTCAACCTCAGTTTTTTCAGCTTTACTCATTGGGGCATAGACTTGGATAACTGTGATATTGAATGATTTGTCTTGGAGACGAACTCCCTGATGTTCAAGCTGGTTTTAGACAAGGCAGAGGAACCAGAGATCAAATTGCCAACATCCACTGGATCATGGAAAAAGCAAGAAAGTTCCAGAAAAACATCTATTTCTGCTTTATTGACTATGCCAAAGCCTTTGACTGTGTGGATCACAATAAACTGTGGAAAATTCTGAAAAAGATGGGAATACCAGACCACCTAACCTGCCTCTTGAGAAATCTGTATGCAGGTCAGGAAGCAACAGTTAGAACTGGACATGGAACAACAGACTGGTTCCAAATAGGAAAAGGAGTATGTTAAGGCTGTATATTGTCACCCTGGTTATTTAACTTATATGCAGAGTACCTCATGAGAAATGCTGGGCTGGAAGAAACACAAGCTGGAATCAAGATTGCCAGGAGAAATATCAATAACCTCAGGTGTGCAGATGACACCACCCTTATGGCAGAAAGTGAAGAGGAGCTAAAAAGTCTCTTGATGAAAGTGAAAGAGGAGAGTGAAAAAGTTGGCTTAAAGCTCAACATTCAGAAAACGAAGATCATGGCATCTGGTCCCATCACTTCATGGCAAATAGATGGGGAAACAGTGGAAACAGTGTCAGACTTTATTTTGGGGGGCTCCAAAATCACTGCATATGGTGACTGCAGCCATGGAATTAACAGACACTTACTCCTTGGAAGAAAAGTTATGACCAACCTAGATAGTATATTCAAAAGCAGAGACATTACTTTGCTGACTAAGGTCCGCCTAGTCAAGGCTATGTTTTTTCCTGTTGTCATGTATGGATGTGAGAGTTGGACTGTGAAGAAGGCCGAGCACTGAAGAACTGATGCGTTTGAACTGTGGTGTTGGAGAAGACTCTTGAGGGTCCCTTGGACTACAGGGAGATCCAACCAGTCCATTCTGAAGGAGATCAGGCCTGGGATTTCTTTGGAAGGAATGATGCTAAAGCTGAAGCTCCAGTACTTTGGACATCTCATGCAAAGAGTTGACTCATTGGAAAAGACTCTGATGCTGGGAGAGATTGGCGGCAGGAGGAGAAGGTGATGACCCAGGATGAGATGGCTGGATGGCATCACGGACTCGATGGACGTGAGTCTGAGTGAACTCTAGGAGATGTTGATGGACAGGGAGGCCTGGCGTGCTGTGATACATGGGGTCACAGAGTCGGACACGACTGAGCGACTGAACTGAACTGAACTGAACTGAGCTGAATTACATTTACCCATTCCAGATCATTTTAGTTCCTTGATTCCTAAAATGTTGACATTCACTCTTGCCATCTCGTTTGACCACTTCCAGTTTGCCTTGATTCATGGACCTAACATTCCAGGTTCCTATGCAATATTGCTCTTTCAGGCATCAGACTTTGCTTCCATCACCAGTCACATCCAAAACTGGATGTTGTTTTTGCTTTGGTTCCATCTCTTCATACTTTCTGGAGTTATTTCTCCACTGATCTCCAGTAGCCTGGGCACCTACCAACCTGGGGAGTTCATCTTTCAGTGTCTTAACTTTTTGCCTTTTCATACTATTCATGGGGTTCTCAAAGCAAGAATACTGAAGTGGTTTGCCATTCCCTTCTCCAGCGGACCACATTTTGTCAGAACTCTCCACCATGCCCCACCTGTCTTGGATGGCCCTACACTGCATGGCTTATACTTTTATTGAGTTAGAAAAGACTGTGGTCCATGTGATCAGATTGTTTAGGTTTCTGTGACTGTAGTTTTCAGCCTGTCTGCTGTTTGATGGAGAAGGATAAGAGGATTATGGAAGCTTCCTGATGGGAGAGACTGACAGAGGGGGAAACTGGGTCTTGTTCTAATGGGCGGGGCCATGCTTAGTAAATCTTTAATCCAATTTTATGTTAATAGGTGGAGCTGTGTTCCCTCCCTGCTATTTCAGTTAGTTCAGTTCAGTTCAGTTGCTCAGTTGTGTCCAACTCTTTGCAACCATATGGACAGCAGCAAGCCAGGCTTCCCTGTCCATCACCAACTCCCAGAGTTTACTCAAACTCATCTCCATTGAGTCAGTGACGCCATCCAACCATCTCATCCTCTGTCGTCCCCTTCTCCTGCTGTCTTCAATCTTTCCCAGCATCAGGGTCTTTTCCATTGAGTCAGTTCTTTGCATCAGGTGGCCAAAGTATTGGGGTTTCAGCTTCAGCATCAGTCCTTCCAACGAATAGTCAGGACTGATTTGCTTTCGGATGGACTGGTTGGATCTCCTTGCTGTCCGAGGGACTCTCAAGAATCTTCTCCAATGCCACAGTTCAAAAGCATCAATTCTTTGGTGCTCAGCTTTCTTTATAGTCCAACTCTCACAACCATGCATGACTACTAGAAAAACCATAGCCTTGACTAGACGGACCTTTGTTGGCAAATTAATGTCTCTGCTTTTTAATATGCTGTCTAGGTTGGTCATAACTTTTCTTCAAAGGACTAAACGTCTTTTTATTTCATGGCTGTAGTCACCATGTGCAATAATTTTAGAGCCCAAAGAATTAAAGTCTGCCACTGTTTCCATTGTTTCTCCATCTATTTGCCATGAAGTGATGGACCAGATGCCATGATCTTTGTTTTCTGAATGTTGAGCTTTAAGCCAACTTTTTCACTCTCCTCTTTCACTTTCATCTAGAGACTCTTTAGTGCTTCTTCAGTTTCTGCCATAAGGGTGGTGTCATCTGCATATTTACCTGGGACCAAACTATAGAGGACGTAATGAAGATAATGGTGACCTCTTTCAAGAGATCCCATGGAAACAGTGCTACCTTCAGTGCCCCCAATACTGCAGCAGGCCACCACCAACCCATGCTTCCACTGGAGATTCCTGGACACTCCTGGGCAAGTCTGGGTCAGTCCCTTGTGGGGTCACTGCTCCTTTCTCCTGGGTCCTGGTGCTCACAAGTTTCTTTTGTGCCCTACAAGAGTCTCTTTCCCAGTACTGTGTAAGTTCTGGCAGGCTATGGTTTTTCCGGTGGTCATGTATGGATGTGAGAGTTGGACTGTGAAGAAAGCTGACTGAGTGACTGAACTGAACTGATATTAACATATTAAAAAGGGAAAGATGTATGGTCATACTCATACACAGAGGAAAAGCATTTGATGATATTCAACATCCACTTATAATTATCAAAATAGAAAATAGAACTTCCTTTACTTGATAAATGATTTCTAAGATAAACCAAAAGCAAGCATTCTTAATGATGTAACATTTTTAAAACTTGTTTTATTTCAGGAATAAGACAAAATTACTGTTACTACTGTAAGGCAAGAGAATATTACAAAATTAAGGTATGAAGATTTAAAAGGAAGAAATAAAAATGTACTTCTTTGTAAATATTCTATTATCCCCATGTAAAACTTAAAGATTATACTCAGAAACCATTAGAAGAAACAGGAATTCATTAACATAGCTGAATGTAATGCTAATATATGTATATATATATATATATATATATATATATATATATATATATAAATCACTGCATTTCCAGGCATCAGCAAATAAATTAGTATGCCATTTAAAACTAACATAAAAGTTACCTACATTTAAGTCTAACAAGGATATACAAAGCTTATATTAAAAAAGTAAACATTTTCTGGCACACTATCAAGAAAATAAATGGAGAAAAGTATTATACTATTAGTCTATAACATGTTGATTCTCCCCAAATTGATCAGCCAGTTGAATATAATTGAAATACAAATTTCAGTAGGGATTAAATGTTTATGTGTGTGTTTGTCTGTGTGTGAGTGTGTGTGAAATTTAGCAAGGTATTTAAGATGCTAGTTAGAAAATTGCCCTACAAACCTTTATATAGATATGATAGTTAGATTTGTGTAGCATTGTACTTAGGAAAGACATGATAAACATATAAACAGAGATATGAGAAATGGAATTGTAGAATAGGAAAAATTTAATTGACTATGTTGTGAAAATAGATTAGAAATGGGAAAAATTCAAATTGGACCTCATATCACACACAAGAATTGATTTTAGGTATATTAAAACATTAAGTGCAAAAAGCAAAATAAAAGTAGAGAAAAATGAAGGCTGAACCTGTATGACTTTTGAGCAAAAATTTTAAAAAATGATATTAATGGCATTGAAACATGTATACTATCATCTAAGAAACGAATCACCAGTCTATGTTGGATACAGGATACAGGATGCTTGGGGCTGGTGCACTGGGATAACCCAGAGAGATGATATGGGGAGAGAGGTGGGAGGGGGGTTCAGGATTGGGAACTCATGTATACCTGTGGCGGATTCATGTCAATGTATGGCAAAACCAATACAGTATTGTAAAGTAAAAGAAAAATAAAAATAATAAAACAGTTTAAAAATTTCCCCAAATTAAGTTTAAGCACTCTGTTCATTAAAAGACACTTCTAGTAAAAAACAAGTTATAGAGACAGAGAAGACATTTGAACATTTTCTAATCAAAATTCAATACAAATTAATTTACTCATAGAGAATTAAAGAATATGACAATATTCAAAAAGAAAATTGAAACAATAGATAAACAGAATCAACAAATAAATCTCTCAAATAATTTTTTGGTAAAAGAGAAAGTCTATATTTGAAAAATAAATATAGTGGAAAGAATACATACCTGAACCTACACACCTAAAAAAAAAAAGAAAAGACTACATATCTGTTATATAGATGGAAGAAAATAGCTTTAAGTAGATAATCAAGAAAGGTAAAAAGAAAAAAAATTAAGAATGGAACATAAAAATGTAGAAAAAATAAAATAAATATAAAGAAAACAAGGAAGAATCAAATATGAGTAAAAGCAAAAAATAATGAATTGAAAATGAAAATCATTGAAAATACTGAGTAGATTTCGTTGTTGGTTTCTAGGGAATGAAACAAGATGTAAGATTGCTGTAATTGTTAGCTAAACCAATAAAGGATAAGAGAGGAGAATTTGACAGTAAAGAATAAAAAAAAATGATGAGGAAATAACAAAAACTACAAAGGAAATTTACAGATGCAAAAGAGATGCCAATATGGTCCAGTTTAATTTGATGAAATACATTTTCTATAAGAATGTGTACTAACCAAATGCCCCCAAAAGAGAGGAAATAATACTACTAAGTGTTGTTTATCCTGTGCCAAGCACTGTTCTGAGAGCTTTACATACCTTAATTCTTTTAATTTTCACAACAACCATATGAGGTAAGAATTATCATTATTTTTTTATCATTCTTATTCTTCAAAGAAGAAATAGAGGCACAGAAGGATAAATGCTTTGCCTAAGGGCACACAAGTAGGAAGTAGTGAAACCAGTATTCTAACTGTGGGCTTCTGGCATCAGAGTTCATGATTTCAGCGTTTACTACATCTCTTCTAAGAAAACATGAGCAATCCAAATGCCACAGAGGAAACAGAAATTGCTTTCAAAATATTGCTTACAGAAGAGAGCATCAGGATAAAGAGAGGCAAAGAGAATTCTATTTTGCTTTGAATGATCTAATGAGTATTATTTGACCAGTTCTAAAGAAGAGCAACAAAGTATTTCTAATTTATTATATGAAACAAGCATAATCTTGATCTTGTGTGTTGTGTGTGTGTGCTCAGTCGTGCCTGACTGTTTGAGACTTCTTGGACTGTAGCCTATCAGGTTCCTCTGTGCATGGGATTTCCCAAGCAAGAATACAGAAGAGGGTTGTCATTTCCTTCTCTGGGGGCTCTTCTGAGCCAAAGGATCGAACCCAGGTCTCCTGTGTTTCCTCCATTGGTAGGCAGTTTCTTTACCACTTAACCACCTGGGAAGCCCAACCTTGATCTTAATGCCCACAAAATATAGCACAAAAAAGTAACTCAAGCTCACATATGTAGACTGATAAAAATACTCTTAAGTTAACAGATTCTAAGGAAACATTAACGGTGCAATAAACTGCCTTTTATTCTAGTTACACGGAGAAGGTGATGGCACCCCACTCCAGTGCTCTTGCCTGGAAAATCCAATGGATGGAGGTGCCTGGTAGGCTGCAGTCCATGAGGTCGTGAAGAGTCGGACACGACTGAGCGACTTCACTTTCACTTTCCACTTTCATGCATTGGAGAAGGAAATGGCAACCCACTCCAGTGTTCTTGCCTGAAGAATCCCAGGGACAGGGGAGCCTGATGGGCTGCCGCCTATGGGGTCACACAGAGTCGGACACGACTGAAGTGACTTAGCAGCAGCAGCAGCATTCTAGTTACATAACAAAGGTTCAGCACTACGAAATCTAGTGATATAATTCACCAATGAATACATGAATTAGTAATTTTACATATCCAGAAATTCTGAAAGTAATATAGGTTAATATTATTATCTTTGTTTGGACATTTTACTTATTAAACAATGCGGAAATTGATTTATCCATACTGTATGCAATAATAGCCCATATGCAATAACCTTAGTTGTGATACTCAAGGCAATGTTCTCCTCAAAAGAACTGATATAGAAGTCAGAGAAATTAAGTCAAATATTACAGAAAAAAAGAATGAATACAATGTGATTGCATCTCACTCATAAAAATGCCTGTAATTAAACAAACCAACAATATAAAATCTGGGTAGATATGTGGTGGAATTAGAACTCTCATATATTGCTCTGTGAGCTTTCCTCATGGCTCAGTGGTAAAACAATTCACCTGCAATGTAGGAGACATAGATTTAACCACCAGTTTGGGAAGATTCCTTGCAGAAGGAACTGGCAACCTACTCCAGTATTCTTGCCTGGGAAATCCCATGGACAGAGGAGCCTGGTGGGCTACAGTCCATGGGGTCACAAAAGAGTTGAACCTGACTTAGCGACCAAACAACAAGAATACTGCTCTTTGGAGTGTAAATTGGGACAACCACTTTGGAAATTGGTTTTGCAGTATCTGCTAATACTAAATATATACACAACCCTTGAGCCACAAATTTTATATGTACTTATGGATGTAGGTAATATAGGCAATTAAGCACACACACAATATAGGTTGCATAAAGATATTCAAGAAAAATAAGTTTATATATCTACTTGAAGATGTGTACAAAATTCTTTGTATAATATGTAATAATTTATTGATAATAGTCCCAAACTGGAAACAACCTAAATGCTTATTAGCAGTAGAATGGATAAACACATTAAGATATATTTTATATAACCACATATGCTAAATATAACTCCTGCCACCCACAACAACATGGATGAATCTCACTGTCATAATGATGAGTGAACAAAACTAGACAAAACGAGTATGAAATGTATGATTTTATTTGTATGAAGTTGAGCAAACAAAACTAATATCAGGTTATGGAACGTTTCCTATATGGTATATGAGGTAGAGGAGTAGGTTTCGTCTGGGAAAAGAAACAATGGGTTTACACATGTATAAGCATTCATAAACGTCATCAAACTGTACACTCAGAATTTGTGTGCTTTATGTATATTTGATCTCAATAAAACTTTAAAAAATAATATGTGCAAAATGAATAAATATAAAGGCAAAGTTCAGGGTATTTGAATGCTTGTGTTACTCAGTCATATTGGACTCTGCGACCCCATGGACTGTATCCTGTCTGTCCATGAAATTCTCCAGGCAAGAAAACTGGAGGGGGTTGCCATTTCCTTCTCCAGTGGATCTTCCTGACCTCGGGATCTATCCTGAGTCTCCTGCATTGAAAGCAGATTCTTTACCATCTGAGCCACCAGGGAAGTTGATCTCAATAAAACTGTTAAAAATAAAATGTGCAAAAAGAATAAATATGAAGGGAAAATTTGCAGTCTTTGAATACAACACAAAGATTTAAACGACGGATATGCACAGACTTGTAGATGATCTTGGCACAATATACCACTAAAAAGGATTAAAATCTTAAGCATACAAGAAATTATTTCAGTTTATAAAAAATAAAACAGGAAAACTGCTAACTAGCCAAACAAGGAGGTACTAGATAAATTACATTTGGAGAAAGAAACATGAAAAGCTAAAAGATCGTGAAGATTGTTTGATCTCACTAGTGAGGATAATTTTCAAAGTTAACAAAACAAAACACAACAGTGATATATGGCAAAACCAATACAATATTGTAAAGTAATTAAACTTCAATTAAAATAAATAAATTTATATTAAAAAAAACAAAACAAAACTGTGAACTGCCAACCGTTACTGTCAAAATTAAGATGGGATGTCAGCTTGGAGAACTGACTCTCTCCCCACTTCTAGGTCAACTATTCACCAGGGCAAGTTGCCTTCCGTGCATGTGTGTATGTACAATGTCATAACTCATCAATTCTATTTCTTGAGAAGTGATCTTGAGAAAAATTATTCTATACATACACAGAGGAATTTGCATCATTGCTGGCAAAATCAAAGAGTGGGAAACAATCTGGATGTCCACTCACAGGAATTGGATAGGTGAACTGTGGTATCGCCAAGGGTGGAATACTAAGCTGCAGTGAAAAGGAAACTACTGTGTCTGCAGGGCACAGGATAGAGACTCACAAGAGTATTTTGAATGATAATTTTGAAGTAACATGAAGAGTTGAATAGGTACTACCCTGGTGGCCCAGTGGTTAAGAGTCTATACTCTCACTGAAGGGGGCAGGGGCTCAATCCCTGGTCAGGGAACTAAGATCCCACATGCCATGCCACACAGCCAAAAATTAAAAAGTTTTTAAAAAATTGTTGAAAAAACCCAAGCCATTTGGTAAATTGTATTTACATAATTTATGGCGATAAGGTGGGTTAGGATGAAGATGAGGTGCTACTAGAGATGATACAAGGGGATAATGGTGAAGAAAATTAAGGCAGATGCAAATAAATATAAAAATAATTTAAAAAGCAAGTATGATAGTGTGCCATAAACCACAGCTGATTGCCCACACTCTATGCACTTGAAGTCCGAAAGAATAAAATAACCTCCCAGAAAACACAACAAAATATTAGCCATTTCCTCTTTCCTTTAAGTTGCAATTTATGCAGCTAAATCATATCAAAAATGAACAAACTAGACAAGGCAAGAATTACATCAGAATAATATTGCTTGTAACACATTTTCCTGCAGGATCTTGTTGAAGCTCTATCTATGCTTAACTTACGTAATATTTTCTTAGTTTGGGGGTGTTGGACTGAAATTAACATGTTATATCTGCTTCAGTTAGAAAGATAATGCCATGTGGATTCTCTGATTTCTAAAGTACCTAAAGGAAATGAATATTCATTGGAAGAACTGATGCTGAAGCTGATGGGCACCTGAGAAGAGGCAACTCAATAGGAAAGATCCTGATTCTGGGAAAGATTGAGGGCAGGAGGAGAAGGGGGCAACAGAGGATGAGATAGTTTGAAGGCATCACCGACTTGATGGACCTGAGTTTGAGCAAACTCCAGGAGATGGTGGAGGACAGGGAAGCCTCAAGTACTGCAGTCCATAGAGTCACAAAGAGTCAGACATTATTTAGTGGCTGAACAACAACAGTAGGTGTCAGAAAAGTTTACTAGATATATTTTTACTAATCTAAATTTGTTAGTGTATAGTTCCAATAAAGTAATTATGGATTTTAAGGAAATCTACAGTTACCCATGAAACCAGATGCTTGCTTTTTGGCAGGAAAGCTATGACAAACCTAGACAGTGTGTTGGAAAGCAGAGACATTACTCTGCTGACAAAGGTCGTATAGTCAAGGCTATGGTCTTCCCAGTGGTCACATGCAGTTGTGAGAGCTGAACCACAAAGAAGGCATAGCACTGAAGAATTAATGCCTTCGAACTGTGCTAGGGAAGACTTCTGAGAGTCCCTTGGACAGCAAGGAGATCAAATCAGTCAATCTTAATGGAAATCAACCCCAAATACTCATTGGAAGTCCTGGTGCTGAAGCTGAAGTTCCAGTATTTTGGTCATCTAATGTGAGCAGGTGACTCATTGGAAAAGTCCCTGAGGTTGGGAAAGATTGAGGGCAGAAGTAGAAGAGGGTGTCAGAGGATGAGATGGCTGGACGGCATCACCAATACAATGGACATGAACTTGGGCAAACTCTGGGTGATGGTGAGAAACAGAGAGGCCTGATATGATGCAATCCATGGGTTGAAAGGAGTTGGACATGACTTTGTGACTGAACAGCAATAATAACAGTAATATTCCTTTCAATAGAGTTTACGTAATCATATTAACTAGCCAAATCTTAATAAGACATTTGAGAATGTGCTTGAATAATAGTTCTTAGAAAGGCATTTCTTTACGTGATCTGTGATTTCCTTAGTATAACTGTGTTTTTTTATTGTTACAAGAAAATAGGGAAATAGTATTGCTAAAATAACATACCTAGTCAAGTTCCAATTTAATGAATGACCAATTCTGGCAACTAAAATTCTACTTGCCTCACCCTGAAAAAAAAAAAAAAGCTATCCAACACAGTTTTATTGTTATAATTAATGCCATATTCAAACACTGAAAATTTAAGTTTTCTCCAAACTACAACTTTAACCATCACCATTTTCATGGTGTCATTCTGAGATATTAAACTAGTAGGCATCTAGTCTCCTCAGTTCATTTTGTTCATCAAGGAAGATCCAGAATAATGATGTGTTACAAAAGGAGATTTAAATTTTTTTTAGTGCAAACTGCAGATGTTTACCATCTGCAGATAAACTACAGGATTATTATTATCAACACAACACATCCATTCTTTTCATTTGTGCCATTTTTGTCTCCCCTTGAGAAAAATCAATGAGCATCTCTAGAATGTGGAGTGCCAACTATGGAGCCAGATGCACTGGTTTCAAATCCTAACTCCTCATTTAGCAATCTGTGTCACTGTGCATAAGTCATTTCATCTTTCTGTGCCTCAGATTTCTTGTGGGTTAAACTGAGTGAATGTCATTGTGACCTCCTGTTTTAGTCTAGTCATGCCCAAGACATGCTGAAAAGAGTCGTAAATTCCAACCATATGGAGCTTAGCCAAACATATCTTACTGCCAGTGGCCTCTGCCTTTGCATGAAGCTCCTGCAGAACTCCTTGGAGCCGGCAGGTGAGACACTCAAGTTCTCTGCAGTTGATGAGCAACATCTGGCTCTAATGACTTCACCGCCACACACTGCCAGCATCCACCACCTTGACAGGTTCATTAGTGGCCAGCTGCAGAGTATGCTGCTGCCCATCAGGATCCAGGGGTCTATGAACTGCTAGCAGGAGTGTTGCCTTGGGAGTCCAAGTGTTAATGCATGCTGTCGGTGTGCTGTATCGAGCTAGCCAGGGACTCTTGGTGGGTTGTGGGCTCTTGTTGTTTTGTAGTCATTAAGCTGTGTCCAACTCTTTGAGACAGGCTTCTCTGTCCTTCACCATCTCTTGGAGTTTGCTCAAACTCAAGTCCATTGAATCTGTGATGCCATCCAACCATCTTGTCCTCTGTCGTTCCCTTCTCCTCCCGTCCTCAATCTTTCCCAGCATCAGGGTCTTTTCTAATGAGTCGGCTCTACGCATCAGGTGGCCAAAGGATTGGAGCTTCTGTTTCAGCATCGGTCCTTCTAATGAATATTCAGGATTGATTTCCTTTAGGTTTGACTGGTTTGATCTCCTTGAAGTCCAAGTGACTCTCAAGAGTCTTCTCCAGCACCACAATTCAAAAACATCAGTCTTTCAGTGCTCAGACTTCTTTATGGATTGACTCTCACTGGCCTAATCTCTGAATTTATGTTTTTACGTATATTGGCCACTTTTATCCCTTTGTGGCTGATGTGTGTCTTTTACAATGTTTATGTAGCTGTAGAATATTGCTCTAACAATGCATGAGTATTTTGCAAATTAGACCTTCATCAGACATTTGGAATAGTTGAGTTGAAAATGTTTTTTTGTAATATAAATTTATTTATTTTAATTGGAGGTTAATTACTTTACAATATTGTATTGGTTTTGCCGTACATCAACATGAATCTGCCACAGGTGTACATGTGTTCCCCATCCTGAACCCCCCTCTGGGTCATCCCAGTGCACCAACCCCAAGCATCCTGTATCATGCATTGAACCTGGACTGGTGATTCATTTCATATATGATATTATACATGTTTCAATGCCATTCTCCCAAATCATCCCACCCTCTCCCTCTCCCACAGAGTCCAAAAGACTGTTCTATACATCTGTGTCTCTTTTGCTGTCTCGCGCACAGGGTTATCATTACCATCTTTCTAAATTTCATATATATGCGTTAGTATATTGTATTTGTGTTTTTCTTTCTGGCTAACTTCACTCTGTATAATAGGCTCCAGTTTCATCCACCTCATTAGAACTGATTCAAATGTATTCTTTTTAATGGCTGAGTAATACTCCATTGTGTATATGTACCACAGCTTTCTTATCCATTCATCTGCTGATGGACATCTAGGTTGTTTCCATGTCCTGGCTATTATAAACAGTGCTGCAGTGAACATTGGGGTACACGTGTCTCTTTCAATTCTGGTTTCCTCAGTGTGTATGCCCAGCAGTGGGATTGCTGGGTCATAAGGCAGTTCTATTTCCAGCTTTTTAAGGAATCTCTACACTGTTCTCCATAGTGGCTGTACTAGTTTGCATTCCCACCAACAGTGTAAGAGGGTTCCCTTTCCTCGACACCCTCTCCAGCACTTATTGCTTATAGACTTTTGGATAGCAGCCATGAAGTGAAATGGTACTTCATTGTGGTTTTGATTTGCATTTCTCTGATAATGAGATTTCTAGTCTTTTTCATTCTTTTGTTTTCCTCTATTTCTTTGCATTGATTGCTGAGAAAGGCTTTCTTATTTCTCGCTATTCTTTGGAACTCTGCATTCAGATGCTTATGTTCTCCTTTGTTTTTCAATTCTCTTCTTTTCACAGCTATTTGTAAGGTCTCCTCAGACAGCCATTTTGCTTTTTTTGCATTTCTTTTCCATGGGGATGGTCTTGATTCCTGTCTCCTGTACAATGTTATGAACCTCTGTCCATAGTTCATCAGGCACTCTGTCTATCAGATCTAGTCCCTTAAATCTATTTCTCACTTCCACTGTATAATCATAAGGGATTTGATTTAGGTCATGCCCGAATGGTCTAGTGGTTTTCCCTACTTTCTTCAATTTAAGTCTGAATTTGGCAATAAGGAGTTCATGAACTGAGCCACAGTCAGCTCCCAGTCTTGTTTTTGCTGACTATATAGAGCTTCTCCATCTTTGGCTGCAAAGACTATAATCAATCTGATTTCAGGTTGACCATCTGGTTATGTCCATGTGTAGAATCTTTTGCGTTTTTGGAAGAGAGTGTTTTTTATGACCAGTGCGTTCTCTTGGCAACATTCTATTAGCCTTTGCCCTGCTTCATTCTGTACTCCAAGGCTAAATTTGCCTGTTACTCAAGGTGTTTCTTGACATCCTACTTTTGCATTCCAGTCCCCTATAATGAAAAGGACATCTTTGGTGAGTGTTAGTTCTAAAAGGTCTTGTAAGCCTTCATAGAACCGTTCCACTTTAGGTTCATCATCGTTACTGGTTGGGGCATAGGCTTGGATTACCGTGATATTGAATGGTTTGCCTTGGAAATGAACATAGATCATTCTGTCTTTTTTGAGATTGCATCCAAGTACTGCATTTCAGACTTTTTTGTTGACCATGATAGCTACTCCATTTCTTCTAAGGGACTCCTGCCCACAGTAGTAGCGGGACCCAATTCCAGCAGATATATTTCCACTTCCAGTGGCACTCCCTTGTACAAGGGTTGAAGACTATGGTCCAAGCTGAAGATGGCTTTTGCCCTTTTACATATTTAAAAAGACATTAAAAAGGAATAATATTTTGTGGTATATAAAAATGTAATGAAGCTTAGATTTTAGTGTCCAGAAATAAAATGTGCTGGAACCTAGCCACTGTAATTTGTCTACCTGTTGCTTATGGTTGCTTTCATAAGAGCTATAACAGAGTCAATATTTTGCCTAATAAATAATATTTTTTAAATTAGTAATATTATTGTAAGCCTAAGATACTTGCAATTGGCCTTTTTCAGACAATGTTTGCCAACCTAGAAGACAGAAAAACACTTGCATGGTACTGTGGAACCAAATCACTGCTTCCTGATCTAGAATAACATTGTCTGTGTGAGTTGCTCAGTAGTGTCCGACTCTTTGTGAACCCATGGATTGTAGCCCACTAGGCTCCTCTGTCCATGGAATTTTTCAAGCAAGAATACTGGAGTGGCTTGCTATTTCCTACTCCGGCAGATCAGCCCAACTCAGGGATCGAATCCACTTTTCTTTCATCTCCTGCATTGGCAGGTGGGTTTTTTACTGCTGGTGCCACTGGGGAAGCTCTCAGAATAACATGAAGTGCCTCTATGTTCACACTAAATAAAAAGTCATTCAGGAAACATTATTTTTAAATTTTCTTTTTGAAGTCTTAAGATTTTATACTTTAAATTGCTGGAGTAATACTTGCCTTTAATAACAAAGCAAAGGATTGAGATTCTTTTGGAAAAAGATAAAATCTTTTAACCAAAACTGCAAAATCTCTCTACCAGGAATAAAAAATTGTAACAGTTTGATGTATGTGTTCACAAATTGCTGTATGATTAATCAAACAGAAACAAGCATTCATGGAGTATGGGTACTGTGTTGTGTATATGTGTAAGAACCGTACATTATATAGCAATCTGCAACTTGGACAGTTGCAGGTAGAGCTTACATAGCCCATTGCTTTCAGCAATTCTTAGTAGCTTATAGTTCGAATACACCATAATTTATGCAGCCACTCACTCTTGGACGTTCATGCATTGTACTTTCAATCTTCTAACTCAGCTGCAGCAAACACTGCTTCATACAAATCCTTGAGTAATGGAGTTTTTATTTCTGTAAGACAGATTCCTGGATGTATAAATGCTATATCAAAAAATTTGTATAATTTAAAAAACTTCTTTTCTTTTTATTAATGTGAAGAATGTAAACATCCCTTTAAGAATATTTAAAAAATTAAGTACATTTTGTAATATCTTCCTTTTTAAGTGAAAAGTCCATATTTTAGAGAGGAGAAAAATCTGTTTATATTAATTTATAGATTTAGTGCCCTTGTTTGATTTATTTCAGGTTATCTGTTTTGAATTCAACATCAGTTGATTTTGTTTTTTAAATTTCAATATTTTTTGTTATCATTTTCTTGATTTAATACTTTCATTCTTTTAATTTTTCTGAGACACAATTTTAGTTGTGTTACTTGTACAGAATAAATAGCTTGCTTTGGTTTATTTAACCAGGTGTAAATCTTTAATAGGTTACTTCATCTTCCACTTAAAAATTCTGATTAAACTGAAATAACAAGTAAATATTTTAAAATCTTATTTTCTGTTTAGGATGTTTCCTAGACTCTATATTTCCTCGCAGAACTTCATTTTTTTTTTTTTGCTTTGTTTTATGTAAAATAGGGTGAATATGGCTGTTTTTAAGGTTTCTAATTTATTTTTACTTCTTCCAGTGATAAACTTTATAACACTTAACACTTTATCTTGTTGTATAACCAAAGTGAGTGCCTCTACTAATGTCTTATTTTGAAAGATAATAACATAAACATTAACTTCCAATTAAAATAAATAAATTTATATTAAAAAATATAAAAGTGGACATTTAACTTCCAAAAAAGAAAAATAACATAAACATGATTCTACTACATCTGCCTTCTTCCTTTTATAGATTTGTTGTTGTTTAGTTGCTCAGTCATGTCCAACTCTTTGAGACCACATGGACTGTAGCCCACCAGGCTCCTCTGTCCATGGGATTTCCAGGCAAGAGTACTGGAGTGGGTGGCCATTACCTTCTACAAGGGATCTTCCGACCCAGGGATCAAACTCACATCTCTTGATCTCCTGCATTGGCAGGTGCAGTCTTTACTGCTTGAGTCATTGGGGAAACCCAAAGGAAGCCTTAGTATATTCTAAAGAACTTACATTGTACGTAAAGTTTTCCTGTTGCATTGTGATAAATTTAGGAATCGATCACATCAGTTTAGCACAAGAAATCCCAATAGTTTGAAACCTAATAATATTAGTTCTAACTAATATATTTATCTTTGCATGAAATGTTCCCTTGGTATCTCTAATTTTCTTGAAGAGATCTCTAGCCTTTCACATTCTGTTGTTTTCCTCTATTTCTTTGCGCTGATCACTGAGGAAGTCTCTCTTATTTCTCCTTGCTATTCTTTTGGAACTCTGCATTCAGATGCTTATATCTTTCCTTTTCTCCTTTGCTTTTCACTTCTCTTCTTTTCACAGCTATTTGTAAGGCCTTCCCAGATAGCCATTTTGCTTTTTTGCATTTCTTTTCCATGGGGATGGTCTTGATCCCTGTCTCCTGTACAATGTCACAAACCTCATTCCATAGTTCATCAGGCACTCTATCTATCAGATCTAGTCCCTTAAATCTATTTCTCACTTTCACTGTATAATCATAAGGGATTTGATTTAGGTCATACCTGAATGGTCTAGTGGTTTTCCCTACTTTCTTCTATTTAAGTCTGAATTTGGCAATAAGGAGTTCATGAACTGAACCACAGTCAGTTCCCAGTCTTGTTTTTGCTGACTGTATAGAGCTTCTCCATCTTTGGCTGAAAAGAATATAATCAATCTGATTTCGGGTTGACCATCTGGTGATGTCCATGTGTAGAGTCTTTTGTGTTTTTGGAAGAGAGTGTTTTTTATGACCAGTGCGTTCTCTTGGCAAAACTCTATTAGACTTTGCCCTGCTTCATTCCCTACTCCAAGGCCAAATTTGCCTGTTCCTCCAGGTGTTTCTTTTGCATTCCAGTCCCCTGTAATGAAAAGGACATCTTTGCTGGGTGTTAGTTCTAAACGGTCTTGTAGGCCTTCATAGAACTGTTCCACTTCAGCTGCTTCATTTTACTTATTGGGGCATAAGCTTGGATTACTGTGATATTGAATGATTTCCCTTGGAAAAGAACAGAGACCATTCTGTCATTTTTGAGATTGCATCCAAGTACTGCATTTCGGACTCTTTTGTTGACCATGATGGCTACTCCAACTCTTCTAAGGGCTTCCTGCCCACAGTAGTAGGTATAATGGTCATCTGAGTTAATTTCACCCATTCCAGTCCATTTTAGTTCACTGATTCCTAGAATGTCAACATTCACTCTTGCCATCTCCTGTTTGACCACTTCCAATTTGCTTGATTCATGGACCTGACATTCCAGATTACTATGCAGTATTGCTCTTCACAGCATCGGACCTTGCTTCTATCACCACTCACATCCACAACTGGGTATTGTTTTTGCTTTGGCTCCATCCCTTCATTCTTTCTGGAGTTATTTCTCCACTGATCTCCGGTAGCATATTGGGCACCTACCAACCCATGGAGTTCCTCTTTCAGTATCCTATCATTTTTCCTTTTCATACTGTTCATAGGGTTCTCAAGGCAAGAATACTGAAGTGGTTTGCCATTCCCTTCTCCAGTGGACCACATTCTGTCAGACCTCTCCACCATGACCTGTCTCTCTTGGGTTGCCCCACACGGCATGGCTTAGTTTCACTGAGTTATACAAAGCTGTGGTCCATGTGATCAGATTCACTAGTTTTCTGTGATTATGGTTTCAGTGTGTTTGCCCTCTGATGCCCTCTCACAAAACCTACTGTCTTACTTGGGTTTCTCTTACCTCGGATGTGGGATATCTCTAAAAGGCTGCTCCAGCAAAGCGCAGCTGCTGCTCCTTACCTTGGACGAGGGTTATCTCCTCAGGTTAGAGATACCCCTCCTCCAAGGTGTCCCTTGTCCAGAAATACCCCTTGTCTAGAGATAACACAGTGGGAAAGACTAGAGATTTCTTCAAGAAAATTAGAGATATCAAGGGAACATTTCATGCAAAGATGGGCTCAATAAAGGAGAGAAATGGTATGGACCTAATAGAAGCAGAAGATATTAAGAAGAGGGCGCAAAAATACACAGAAGAACTGTACCAAAATGATCTTCATGACCATGGTAATCACGATGGTGTGATCATTCACCTAGAGCCAGACATGCTGTAATGTGAATTCAAGTGGGCCTTAAGAAGCATCACTATGAGCAAAGCTAGAGGAGGTGATGGAATTCCAGTTGAGCTATTTCAAGTCTTGAAATATGATGCTGTGAAAGTGCTGAACTCAATATGACAGCAAATTTGGAAAACTCAGTAGTGGCCACAGGACTGGAAAAGGTCCGGTTTTATTTCAATTCCAAAGAAAGGCAATGCCAAAGAATGCTCAAACTACCACACAATTGCACTCATCTCACATGCTAGTCAAGTAATGCCCAAAATTCTCCAAGCCAGGCTTCAGCAATATGTGAACCGTGAACTTCCTGATGTTCAAGCTGGTTTTTGAAAAGGCAGAGGAACCAGAGATCAGATTGCCAACATCAGCTGGATCATCAAAAAAGCAAGAGAGTTCCAGAAAAACATCTATTTCTGCTTTATTGACTATGCCAAAGCCTTTGACTGTGTGGATCACAATAAACTGTGGAAAATTCTGAAAGAGATGGGAATACCAGACTACCTGACCTGCCGTTTGAGAAACCTATATGCAGGTCAGGAAGCAACAGTCAGCCTGGACATGGAACAACAGACTGGTTCCAAATAGGAAAAGGAGAACTTCAAGGATGTATATTGTCACCCTGCTTATTTAATTTCTCTGCAGAGTACATCATGAGAAATGCTGGGCTGGAAGTAGCACAAGCTGGAATCAAGATTGCTGGGAGAAATATCAATAATCTCAGCTATGCAGATGACACCACCCTTATGACAGAAAGTGAAGAGGAATTGAAAAGGCCTTTGATGAAAGTGAAAGAGGAGAGTGAAAAAGTTGGCTTAATGCTCAACATTCAGAAAACTAAGATCATGGCATCTGGTCCCATCACTTCATGGCAGATAGATGGGGAAAGAGTGGAAACAGTGTCAGACTTTATTTTGGGGGGCTCCAAAATCACTGCAGATGGTGATTGCAGCTGTGAAATTAAAAGATGCTTACTCCTTGGGAGGAAAGTTATGACCAACCTAGACGGAATATTAAAAAGCAGAGACATTACTTTGCCAACAAAGGTTTGTCTAGTCAAGGCTATGGTTTTTCCTGTGGTCATGTATGGATGCGAGAGTTTGACTGTGAAGAAAACTGAGCACCAAAGAATTGATGCCTTTGGACTGTGGTGTTGGAGAAGACTCTTGAGAGTCCCTTGGACTGCAAGGAGAGCCAACCAGTCCATCCTAAAGGAGATCAATCCTGGGTGTTCAGTGGAAGGACTGATGTTGAAGCTGAAACTCCAGTACTTTGGCCACCTCATGCGAAGAGTTGACTCACTGGAAAAGACTCTGATGCTGGGGAGGGATTAGGGGCAGGCGGAGAATGGGATAACAGAGGATGAGATGGCTGGATGACATCACCGCCTCGATGGACATGAGTTTGAGTGAACTCCAGGAGTTGGTGATGGACAGGGAGGCCTGGCGTGCTGCAATTTATAGGGTGGCAAACTTCGGATATGACTGAGTGACTGAACTGAACTGAACTGAATACTTTCATTGTTTTCCTATGATTGTTGCTTTACAGAGAACATTACCTGCTTGCGTTATTATTTAAACCTTTTAAAAGTATCTTTGCACTGGTAAAACTACATCTTTTTTTTCGTAAGGTAAGACTCGCAATTTTCAGTTCTTTGGAAGAAAGATTAATAATACTCATTTATATTGTCCAGTTTCTAAATGTTTCTACCTTAGTAGTGGGCTAAAAAAAGTGAGTTTATCTATCCTATCAGTTAGGTTGGGAAGGAACAACCAGCCTGGGGAGTGTTTGTGCTAGGTTATACATGAATGTGTATTTTTTTAGACTGAAAGCTTTTTGTATATTAACAAAAATATTTAAAAATAAAAGGCACCCATTGCTTTTTAGAACTATAATAATTCTAATGCTTAGTTATTACAATTACTATTTTAATGTATTATTATGTGCTATGGAAACAAGGTAATTATGAATAGAAGTGTATTGCTATCAAATAATTATCATTCAGTCTAGATGTCTAGTTGGATATTTTTTATGATGGGGATTTGGAAATTTCTCTTCTCAACAGGTAGTCTTAACGCATATTTAGGGTAGCTTGTGATTTCTTTCAACATAGAAATTTTTACATTCATTTGTTTTTGGGTATATATATCCTAACATTCAAATCTATTGCCTGAGTTTGATTAATGAAACACTCAATAAAAATCTCATACATAAAGAGGATATATTGATATCCAGTTCCATCTGGGCCCTGGATTTCTTGAATGAGGGGCTTCCCCGGTGGCACTAGTATTAAAGAACCCACCTGCCAATGCGGGAGAACAATAGTTCAATCCCTGGGTCAGGAAGATCCCCTGGAGGAGGGCATGGCAACCCACTCCAGTACTCTTGCCTGGAAAATCCCATGGACAGAGAAGCCTGGCAGGCTCTAGGGGTCACAAAGAATCAGACATGGCTCTTGAATGAATAAGGTAATTTTGAATAGCAAAGCATTCATCAAGTATTTGCCCCAAATTGTTTCCAAGTTTGGGCATCAAGATTTCCATAACTGTATGGGATTGTTTTACACAATGCTAAGTGACACCAGTGGTAATGATTCTGCCTGTAGTGTAGGAGCCACAGGAGACATGGGTTCAATCGCTGGGGTGGAAAGATCCACTGGAGAAGGAAATGGCAACCCACTTCAGTATTCTTGCCTGAAAAATCCCATGGACAGAGTAGCCTGGTATGCTACAGCCCATGGTGTCACAAAGAGTTGAACACGACTGAAGTGAATGAACGCACAGAACAAGTGACATCAGAGGTTTCAGCATGATTATGACAAAAGTTGACACACAGAAAATTAAATTTCTTGGGAATATAAGAGATTTATTTTATGAACCAATTACCAAAGTAGGAAAACTCACGCCACTTCAGGATTTACAGTGAAATGAAGTTTCCATTTAAGGAAAGCCAAGGCTCATGAGCATTCATTGAATATTCATTGGAAGGACTGATGCTGAAGCTGAAGCTCCAATCCTTTGGTCACCTGATGTGAAGAACTGACTCATGAGAAAAGACCCTGATGCTGGGAAAGATTGAAGGCAGGAGGAGAAGAGGATGACAGAGGATGAGATGGTTGGATTGGCATCACTGACTCAACAGACATGAGTTTGACCAAACTCTGGGAGATGGTGAAAGTCAGGGAAGGCTGGTGTGCTGCAGTCCATGGGGTGCCAGAGTCAGACAGGAGTGAGAGACTGAACAATACAGTCTCGTGAGAAAAGGAGTCACATTTCTCAAGAATACATAGAATTCTAATTCACAGTTTCACATAAAGTGAAATAAAAGGAAAAAAATCATGATCAAGGAAATATTTCTAGCAGTTTTCAATCATTGCTCTGGTTCGTTTTATGGATTAAATTAGAGCTTCAAAATAGCTTGCTCCAGATAGCTATCTATTAATCACCTACCTTTCTCTCTAGTATCAATCTATCTATATAAGTGATGAAGAGTTTGGAATGCATTCCTATTAGATGATAAAGGATAAGACAAACTCCGCTGTTCATTCTCCAGTTGCTAATTGTTATTATTATTTCATCGTGAATTATTTTTAAAGCTCTCTTGACTTCCTCTTTGAGTCCTCCTCATGTAATATGACAATTTCTAAAGACAGACAAGCAAGTATTTTTATGTGAATTTATGGGATATGGTTATTTTGACTCATTTGCCAACCGTTATTTGAGGAGTAATTCATTCTTGTTTTGGAAAACAGTAATCCATAAGCACTTTACATTAGCAAAACATCAGATAATCCAGTGGTGAAATTACCTGATATAAATATAAAGCATCTAGTATTCCTGGAAATAAATTATAGTGAAACTTCTTTAAAGGTAAATAAAATTTGGGAATTATAGAACTTTGAATTACATGATCATAAAAATAAGTATAATTTTATCTAGTTTCTTATATGTAGTACCAGAATTTATTTTTGCTGGGTAATCTCTCAGAGATAAAGTTAAATAAATACAAAAATGAAAAAGAAATAAGAAAAACTAATTCAATATTTCTAGCCACATGGATCTTGCTAATGCAGGTTTAGGTGCTTTCAAAAAGTTTACTTTCTTGAGTTGGTCTGCATTCTTTCTTTACACCCATAATCTAGTTTAGTCTGTATTTGACTTATTGTTTTTAGAACATAATGCAGAATGCACGATAATAAAGTTCTATAGTTAAAATTAAGAATGCTTTAGGTTTAATTGTACATATACAGTGGCTTTGAACAAATTCAGGAAACATCATGAATTGGTGCTATGGCTGTATTTTCTAGTTTACCTGAGAAAGGCAATATTATGTTAGTATTAATATTATAATATTAATCTGAATATTACATTGATCTGAATATCTTTTAGGCCTGACCCAGCAATGTGCTCATGAGGAATGTTGTATAATACAATCTGAAATATAATTAGGGGCTGTCAGATAAGATACAGGATGCTAAATATTGCATGGAATATACATATATGAAGAAACTATTTGTTGTTCATCTGAAATTCAAGTTTGAAGAGGCCCCTTATATTTTGATTTGCTAAATCTGAATAACTCTGTACACAATACGAATATTAAAGTGGTTTCTTCAGGGCAAAATTGTTAAACCTGATTCCAGGCACATGATGAATGTTTGATACATGTTATTAAGTGAAATTAAAAATGATAAATTGCAGTACACTGACAAAATATGGAAAGACCTCTCCAGTGCACATAATATATATGAAATAGAAGGGTAAAAAAAATAGTACCCCAAATACTATTGAAAATAATATTGATTCTCAAGGACTAATCTCAAGCTAGAGGTGTATACTTTATTGCTTAGGTGTCTGTGAAGAAAGGTTATTCAAGAATCAATAAAAGGCAAAAATTTTCATAAAACAGATGAAAATAGAAAATACTATGGAATCCAGCCATGTCAATAGGTATAGCCGCTAATTAAGGTGCTTTATACTGTGTTATTTCTTTAGGCACATTAAGAGAACGTTTAAAAGAGAGCTTTGAAATGCAATTGAAGGATTTATGGTAACCAAATTTTGCTGATTATATATCTTGTAATTTTTTAAAGTAGTAATTAAAGTTAAGTATTACAAACTTGAGCTTACTGGTCTGCTTCCAAGTTGCCCTCTTAGAGTGTAAACACATAAAGTTAAAAAAATAAAATCAAAACGTTCCCTTATAAGATCATTTCAAACATACTCTCACAAATAAGCACAGAATTTGAGAAATGTCATTCATTTATCTAGCTAACAGAATTTCTAGGACTCAGTCTCAGTTTATCTGAATTCAAAAGTTAAGTTTTTTTTTCATAATAGAATGATAAATAAGAGATAGAAAAGATTCAAATTCAGGGATAACAGTGTTCAAGAGTTTATTAAAAATATTAAAGCCTGATGTTTCATATCTTCTATGTTATCACTGCTTTTTCCCATCCATCTGAAGGCTCCAGCTAAAAGTTGTATTGAGGAATTAGTTAATTAGCTTCAGGAAAGCTGGTGCCAATGAGTTGTCTAGTTTGTTCTTGAGAGATAGATAGGAAATAATATTTACTAGGAATCCCAAGTCCAGAAAGAATGAGATTGTCATGTCATGTACCAGTAGCTAGAAGGGAACTATTCATTCAGAATTTCATCTTTTCTTGCCCATTTATTTGATAAACATCAACTCAGTTTTCACTTGTGCCTGGTTTTCAGTACACAGCTTTGCTAAGCTTATTGCTCTTCATGATTTAATGATCAAATTTTGGTGTCCTATACTGCTATCTTTTTTCATTCTTCATATGACATATCTAATTCTTAAGTCTGTTTCTGTCAGCCTAACTAACTGTTTGAGGCTTTCTGTCAACTAAGAATTGTGGGATGCTTTTTCATTTGCTACCACATTATAGCACAAAGATAAACTGCAAAGAAAATCTTAACGGTATTTCTAGTGTATTAGCTCTTCTGAGTGGGCCTCCCAGGTGGCGCAAGTGGTAAAGAACCCACCTGCCAATGCAGGAGAGGTAAGAGACACGGGTTCAGTCCCTGGGTTGGGAGGATCCCTTGGAGGAGGGCATGACAACTGACTCCAGTATTCTTGCCTGGAAATCCCATAGACAGAGGAGCCTGGTGAGCGGCAGTTCATTCGGTCTCAGAGTCGAACATGACTGAAGTGACTGAACACACACAGCAAGGCTTCTTGTTATGAGAAGGGAACTTGGAGAGAGAGAACTTGAAGAAGAAAGATCCCTGATCTTGGAGGGATCTCATCCATATAATTGGAGAAGGAAATGGCAACCCACTCCAACATTCTTGCCTGGGCAATCCCATGGACAGAGGAGCCTGGTGGGCTGCAGTACATGGAGTCACAAAGAGTCAGACACGATTGAGCAACTAAAGAACAAAACAAGACAGAGTCTTTGTAGCAGCTCACTGCAAATGTCACGGTTAAGACCTTAAATTAGAATTGCAGCTTTGTAAGGGAAATCACTTTAAGAATATATATTTAAATCTTTTATATCATGTTCTTATTACTGCAATGTACACCACATGGTCTTTCATCACAGATGTGGGCACATTCAGCCTCAGGAAGCCCTAATCACTGGAGGATCAGTCTACCACCTGCCAACTCTGACCATTTACGCTCCCACTTAAACTTGGATCCTAACTTCTATTTCTGTGACCTTCACTCTTTTCATAATAATTCCTTTAATAACCGAAGCCATCCGGTCCTCATGACTCTTTTCTCTAGTGTGAATACTCTAAACTCATTCAAGAATTCTGTGTGACTTGATTTTCAGGCCCACCACCCATCTGTTTGCTCTCCAGGTTGCTTAGCTTTTGTAAGTGTGCTCTAAAGATGGAATATAATTATTCAGGTTAGTCCCATCAGTACATAGTAAATGTGATATCTTCTTCATAAATCTTATGCATTTATTATAGGATTATATGTGAGTTTTGATTATTCTCATATTTTTGGCACATATTCATTTTAATGTAGGAAAAAATAAACTGAATTGGTTTCATGTAAGCTACTGCTAAGTCAAAATAGGTCAAAACTAGAATTTAAATAGTTGTTCTATTTGGGTATGAATACAGTCCTATATAACTACATCAGTTAAATTCAAGCATTTTAGACATTTGTCAATTATTTCAACCTTGATAACTTCTTTTTTGATATGAATTATTTTCTTCAACTGATTCACACTTCTGTCATTTCTCTTCATCAACATATTTAATAAATATTTTATTTATACTTTACTTTATACCAAGCCCACTTCAGTGAAGTGAAAATCATAGAGATTTAACATTTCAATTACTCATTCATTCATCAAATATTTATCTAGCTTTTACTATGTACCAGGCTTGGTCATACACCAGAGAATAACAGAAATGAACAAAATGGACTTGAGTTTGAAGAACAGAAAGATTATCTCTAGGCAAAACTTGGAGCAGGGTTATTTCTGGTAACATGATCAGCAAGAACAAAAGACGTAAAGGCAGAAAATCCTGGTCTTGGAGTGGATGGAGATCTATGCCATTCTCAAATGCAATAATGAAGGTGTTTTGTAACAACAGTTCGTATGGAGTACTTCTTAAGACAAATCACCAAAAGAAATGCAATTCTGATGTTCAACTGGATGACCATTCATAAATTTCATTTCTATTAGGTAAGATAGGAAAGTGTCTTTACAAATACATCTATACTCATGCAACTCTATCTTGACTTCTCTGCATGACTTATGTTGACCAGTAGCTTCCATGTTGGCTAGTTCTCATCAAACTCATAGTAGAAAAGTTTGTATTGTGATTTTGATGGATATTTATTTATTTTTATTTATTATTATCGTTGATTTACAATGTTGTGTCAGTTTCAGTGTATGACAAAGTGATTGAGTTTTGCACGTATATATACTCTTTTTCAGATTCTTTCCCATATAGGCTATCACAAAATATTGAGTATAGTCCCTGTGCTATACAGTAGGACCTTGTTTTTCTATTTTATATATAGTAGTATGACTACTGGAGAAGGCAATGGCACCCCACTCCAGCACTCTTGCCTGGAAAATCCCATGGATGGAGGAGCCTGGAGGTCTGCAATCCATGGGGTCAAGAAGAGTCGGACACGACTCTTTGACTTCACTTTCACTTTTCACTTTCCACTTTCATGCATTGGAGAAGGAAATGGGAACCCACTCCAGTGTTCTTGCCTCGAGAATCCCAGGGACAGCAGAGCCTGATGGGCTGCCATCTATGGGGTCGCACAGAGTTGGACACGACTGAAGTGACTTAGCAGCAGCAGCAGTATGACTACGTTACTTCCAAATTCCTCATTTATCCCTTCCCCCATCTTTCCTCTTCAGAAAATTTGTTTTCTATATCTGTGAGAATGTTTCTATTTTGTAAATAAGTTCCTTTGTATCATATTTTTAGATTCCACATACAAGTGATATCATATAATATTTGTCTTTCTGTGTCTGACTTACTTTACTTAGTATGATAATGTCTAGGTCCATCCATGTTGCTACAAATGGCATGATTTCATTCTTTTTATGGCTGAGCAGTGGTCCATTGTGTGTGAGTGTGTGTGTGTGTGTGTGTGTGTGTGTGTGTGTGTGTGTGTTAAATCTTCTTTATCCATTCTCTGTCAATGGACATTTAGGTTACTTCTAGGTGTTGGCTATTGTAAATAGTGCTGCAGTGAACATTGAGGCACATGTATCTTTTTGAATTATGGTTTTCTCTGGATATATGCCCAGGAGTGGGATTGCAGGATTATATGGTAACTGGTTTGAAAGGATAGCTCATATTAATACTCCTATTATTTTTACTTTACTTAGGATTCAGACATGGTTTTGTGAATTTGAAAACATGGGAATCTTTAGTATCTGGCTCATCGGACTGAGGTGCAATTTTTTTTTGTAATTTATCAGTTGAAACATTGTTAGGTCTTTACTTCTTGCTCTATTCCCAGAATATCTGGTGCTGGTATAAGGCACTTATTTTTAATATAATTTTTAAATGTATGTAATCATTATAAAATATTAAAAAATAAAATAAAAAATTATTTACAATACCATCATCAGAGATATCTATAGTTATCATTCTGATGTATTCTAAAAAGTGGATTGTGGTTCGATTGTGGTATAATCACCTTTCATTTGCTTAACATATTTTCTAAGTATATTTATAAGTTGCCAAATGCACTTCTGTAATATGGCATTAAGGCTGAATTATGTCCACTGTAAGGATATTTCATCAGCATTTTAACCAATTGTCACTATTTTTCATATATCTTTGCATAAAACTCTTATGGTTTTACTAGAGCAATTTTCAAGAAATAAGACCATGTTAAGACTTTGTGAAACTTATTCTAAATAACCTATATAATTCTTTCATATTTTTCCTTTTCATTATATATATAACATATTACAATACAAAGTTGAAAAGCTTATGTTCATTATAGTCGTTAATTATTATTTGATATTGCAGCATACTAATAATTACTGTTGCAAAAAAAAATGCTAAACAAACTTCTCAAAGGCAGAAACTATGTATGACTCAATTTTGTGGCCTAAGTACTCAGCCAAAGTCTGAAGAGTGGCAGATCTACTTTTTTGCTTAATGATTGAACATGAATGAATGAAAGCTTAAATTTGGGAAAATAAGCTGAAATTAGAATTTCTAAATCACTGATTCTATATCATGAAAACTAATACAATGGAAAATTATCAGCAGCATTTACTGAAGTGGACATTTATTTGAGATCATTTTTTTCCTAACTGACTTCATAGTGAGGAATGTAATCAGTGTTGAAAATTATCTTCTGCTATTTTCTCATGATGAGGACAGAAGAGAAATGGACATGGCACATGATATCATCATGATGCTGAAAAGCTAGCAAAAACAATCCCCAGCTGTTTTTAAGAGTTGTAGCTCATTATCATTCTGAGGAGACACTTCCTAGTTCTTCTCCATTCGCATCACAAAAGTCAAACATGGGGAATATAGTCAACATTTTATAATAACTGCAAATGGGGTATAACATTAAAAAATTGTGAACCGCCATAAAGAAGGCTAAGTGCTAAAGGATTAATGTTTTTGAATTGTGGGGCTGGAGAAGACTCTACAATTTCTTGGACTGCAAGGGGATCAAACCAGTCAATCCTAAAAGACATCAAACCTGAATATTCATTGGAAGGACTGATGTGAAACTGTAGCTCCAACACTTTGGCCACCTGCTGCGAAGAGCCGACCCATTGGAAAAGACCCTGATGCTGGGAAAGACTGAAGGCGAAAGGTGAAGGGGCAACAGAGGATGAGATGGTTAGATAGTATCACTGATTCAATGGATATAAGTTTGAGCAAACTCTAGGAGATTATGGAGGACAGAGGAGTCTGGTGTGCTACAGTCCATGAGGTTGCAAAGAATCAGATATGACTTAGTGATGGAACAACAGCAAAAACTTACATAATATTGTATAGCAACTATACTTCAATTAAAAGAAATTCAAATCCACAATTGGATGAGGATGCTGTTTCTAACATGCCTAATACCAATCTGGGAAAATTATTCAACAGGAATTACAAAGTAGCCAGTTAAGTAGTTTGGTTTTTTTTTCCCTAATACAACTTGGTTTTTACTTCCTTCTATGAAACTAACATTGAAGACATTATATCACATAACATATTGCTTCAAGTTTCCATCTTCTTCCCTAAGATATTTACATAGCGGGGATATAGTATCACTTTGATCTTTAAATGGATTTTATAAAAGATAATATACTAGGAAGATAATTTTCATAGTTACTATCTCTTTTCTCTTTAGGTAATAGTGATGCCAGAGACATTTGTCTTATTACAAAAGTCACTGTATTTTCGTTGGAGAATATAATGAAATAAGTAAATGTCAATGAATAATATGACTTAGTCAATATATGTTCTTTTGTCGTAGACAATTGGAGCACAAGTGTGCACTGTTTGGTTAAGAACATCGTGTTCCCCTCTAGGGGGACAGATGGGTAGAGAAGCAGTAATGCTTCTTGCATAGAAGAGACTGTCTGTGTCTAAACAGAAATATGAAAGAAAAAGTAATATTTTTCACCCTCTGAGTATATGAAGTTATGTAAAGAACCAGGTGTCAAGTTTATGTTCCCAGATCAAGGCTTTGTTCCAGAGTCCACTCAAATATTATTTGCAGGAATTTCTATCTCTCCTATCTTTTTTACTATTTCCATTTCTCTCAGACATTGCAAAGTTCTCAGTCTGTTAAGCACTTGGCACACTTGTAACGCCTAGTGAAAGGTCTCTAGTGATAACTCTACTGCTTATTTATTCAGGAACCTGTCTGAATAAATCGGTTGAGTGAAGTATTGCATCTGTTGATTTTTGAAGCTCCTGTACAACACATCAGAAAGTATGACCTGTAGTGACAATTTTAGATCCAGCAAGAGTTATCACATGACAGTCCTCTGAAGAGCCAGAGAAACTATGGTGACATCACATGCCGAGAACTTGAGAACTTTGGAAACCCTTTAAAGGGTCGACCTCAACTGCTATGTGCAATTTGAGAGAGTCGAAAATGAACTGGCTCAAATCCATGTGGGGAATAATGCTTGTTACTTTTGTAATACATTATTGGTTCCACGTTACATTTTTTTTTTCCTCTGAAGAAGAAAGGAGTCAATTTGCATCTAGTTGTTTTCTCCTAATAATTGCTGTTCCTGAAAAGTGTGTTAGCAGAAAGTGTTTCTGAGTTTCATTAAATGGGCACAGTGTTAATCTCCATGTCATAGCAATTTCTCCATCTGAACAGCTTGGGAAAAGCATGCAGAGCTTAAAGAAGGGAATGTCGATACTGTACAGTACTGTGTTCCACATACATGGGTATTATATGTAGGATATTACCATTTCAAGTGATTCTGTTTCAGTCAGAGATCTGGACACTGATTTACATATGACAAGGGAGACAAGGATAACAAAGAAGAAGAGGAGGAATTCTAGATTCCTCTGAAGAGTTCATCTATTGCTATGGAAACAGAAATATCCTAGCAACAGCTGCAGTGTACGTAGCTGACATGCAGAGCTTAAACCCTTAAACAAGAGCAAAATGAATCATGAAGAAATCTCTAGTATCTATAGCATTTATGCTTTTAAAGGTTTGAAAGTGATAGTGGAAAATTCATACATAAATATGTCAAAAATAAAGTTACAGAATCCAATTTTATTTCCCTTCCATCATAGAATCCAGAATATTACTTAACACATTGTAACCGATACTATTATCCTGATTGCAAGACAAAAATGCCACCTATCAGATAACTGGTACTAACTGAACATCTTTTGGTAAGTTTGGAAGATAATATCCAACCATACTTTACTATGCATTCTTTGTTCTCAATAATTCTTAGAATATCATCAGTGTAAAACATTTGGAAACATCCCCCTGTAGAAGGAGAAAATTCAGAAAATAACTTAGGGTTTTATTAAAGCTTGAAAAACATAATTGTATCTCTCTTATTTTAGTGAACACAATAGATTTTTGTGCTTTAAGCATCTGGGTAAGTGCTTCAATTGTTCATTTTACCTGTTTAAATAAATTTTTATTTGTATAAAATGAAAATAACCAAATATATTTATCATAATTCCATATCACTTTGTATAAGTGGTATGTTTGTCTATGTGCATGTGTCTATAGTTAATAGGTTTTAGGAAGTAGAGAATATTTTTGTGTAACTTTGAATCATGATGTAAAAGGTAATGAAATTAACATTAATTAAGGGACTTTTAAAGCTGTACTATCAAATTTCCTGGATCACAAGTTACATCTAGAGTAGATCAAATTCTTATTCTGAAGGAAGTCAATTCACAGGAGGGGAGTGGTGAACATGTTTAGTGCATAGCTAACACTTTCTGCTGTAGTTTTTCTTTTCCAAAGGAAATATAATACTTCCTCCCTCCCTAGATGTTGGACTGTACTTTCAAAGATTCTTATGTCAAGTTCTCATCAAGCGTAATTATAAAGCAAAGAATCCCCTTAGGATTAATCACTTGCTAAAGTCAACACCTCAAAGAGAGTGGGAGAAAGATAGTTTATACATAAACTGTAAGAAAAAGGAAGCTCTGAGGCCTTCCCATTAAGATACGTTTATTGCTTTTGAGATCTCTTAATTAAGGGTAAAATAACTGGGAGCATGAGTCATTTTAGGTATCTGGTCATGAGCCGTGAAGGTTTGTGAATGTCTTTGATTTGCATTGTGTCATTTAATCAAGAATATTTTCTGCTCTTTGTACTATCTGTAAGAGGGAACCAGAGAAGGTGTCAAATACTTTTTGCCCTCTGCAGAAATTCTCTTCCACGTGATAGATACCAATGGAGAGAAGTCAGAGCTTATTGCAGCGTTTATATTACATATGCCTCTAAGGAAAAAAAGAATAGCAATCAATTCTCTAAACTAACTTTAAAGCTTCAGATTAATCCACTACTTTGAACTGCACAGGCTCTTCAGGGGTGGATGCAGCTAACTCTGACCAGGGGGCCTCATGCCTCCCAGGCTTGCAGTCATGCGCACTGGGGTTGTGCACAAGCTATGACACCTTGGTTGGAAACTACCTAGCAAGAGTGCCAGCTCTCTGCCTCCTTGGCTTTAGTGAATTGAGGCAAATGTGCATCTTGAACTTGAAGACCTTCCCTGGTGACCAGTGACAGAAGCAAATGTGAAGTGGGTTTTAAGTTCTCTCAGTTACCACCAGTTCCTAACACCACTGCAAATGAACATCAAATACAAGCATCACACTTTATACCTGACTATAACTTCCAGGTATGTCCTCCTCTGGACTTCCTCTTCTCTGGTGTCTGGGGCCATCAGTGTTAGAGACCACCCTCCCCCCCAACACTGCCCCTGCCCTGGGGAATCAACCCCATTGCTATCGCCTTTTGCAGAAACTTATGCTGTTTTACTGTCTCACTTATCTCTTGTAACTTCCAGAGTCATAATTTTAATATTTAAAATATACTTTCATATTAATCTCAAAGGAACAGACCAGAAGACAGCTATTTAAAACCTATTACAGAGAGCAACTCAGAAAATTATAGTAAATGGGGAAAAATTTTTAATACAAAAGAACCTAAACTTTTTTTTGTATGTCTTTGCTAGATGATTGGGAAGCATATATTATTTTTTAAAATTTATTTTTAATTGAAGGATAATTCCTTTACAACGTTGTTGATTTCTACTGTACGACAATGTGAATCAGCTCTAAGTATACATATATTCCCTCCCTGTTGAGTCTCCCTCCCTCCCACCGCATCTCACACCTCTAGGTCATCACTGAGCACTGAGCTGAGTTTTCTGTGTTACACAGAAGCTCCCTGCTAGCTATCTATTTTACACATGGAAGTGTATATATGTCAGTGCAAATCTCTAAATCCCTCCCCGCTCTTCTTCCTTTGCTGTATCCACAAGTCCGTTCCCTTCATCTGCCTCTCTATGGAAGCAAATATCCTTTAGCTGCACTGTGAAAACTGCCAAACTGTGGCTCAGAACACTCAAATGTCTATTTGCCATCACGTAGAGGATCATATGCAGAGGACATCATGAGAAACACTGGGCTGGAAGAAACGCAAGCTGGAATCAAGATTGCCAGGAGAAGTATCAATAACCTCAGATATGCAGATGACACTACCCTTATGGCAGAAAATGAAGGACTAAAGAGCCTCTTGATGAAAGTGAAAGAGGAGAGTGAAAAAATTGGCTTAAAGCTCAACATTCAGAAAACGAAGATTATGGCATCCAGTCCCATCACTTCATGGGAAATAGATAGGGAAACAGTGGAAACAGTGTCAGACTTTATTTTTGGGGGCTCCAAAATCATTGCAGATGGTGATTGCAGCCATGAAATTAAAAGACGCTTACTCCTTGGAAGGAAAGTTATGACCAACCTAGATAGCATATTCAAAAGCAGAGACATTACTTTGCTGACTAAGGTCCGTCTAGTCAAGGCTATTGTTTTTCCTGTGGTCATGTATGGATGTGAGAGTTGGACTGTGAAGAAGGCTGAGTGCCGAAGAATTTATGCTTTTGAACTGTGGTGTTGGAGAAGACTCTTGAGAGTCCCTTGGACTGCAAGGAGATCCAACCAGTCCATTCTGAAGGAGATCAGCCCTGGGATTTCTTTGGAAGGAATGATGCTAAAGCTGAAACTCCAGTACTTTGGCCACCTCATGCAAAGAGTTGACTCATTGGAAAAGACTGTAATGCTGGGAGGGATTGGGGGCAGGAGAAGGGGACAACAGAGTATGAGATGGCTGGATGGCATCAAGGACTCGATGGACGTGAATCTGAGTGAACTCCGGGAGTTGGTGATGGACAGGGAGGCCTGGCGTGCTGTGATTCATGGGGTCACAAAGAGCTGGACATGACTGAGCGACTGAACTGAACTGACTGAGAGGATCTTTTGCATGATTCAAAGAACCATGTCATGTATCTGTCATTTTTCATATTCAGTGGACACGCATCAGAATTGCCTCTTAGCTGTGATTTGCAGCTCTTACTTTGTAATACCCAGATAACTCATTAGCTCAAGATACACTGGAAGTCTCCAGAACCCTGAAAAATTAGTTCTATTTTATTTTAATTTGATGATATCCCCATCCATTACATGTCACAAAACCAAATCTCTAGGGCTCATGAAGGAACGCCGCTCAGTCGTGTCTGACTCTTTGCGACCCCGTGGACTGTAGCCTACCAGGCTCCTCTGTCCATGGGATTTTCCAGGCAATAGTACTGGAGTGGATTGCCATTTCCTTCTCCAGCGGATCTTCCCGACCCAGGGATCGAACCCGAGTCTCCCACATTGTAGACAGACGCTTTACTGTCTGAGCCATTAGGGAAGTCCTAGGAAGTACTAGGGCTCATAGTAGACATTCTCTTTATTTCTAATCTCTTCTATCCAGTGACTAAGTCCTGTCAACTTTATCTCCTTTAAAAGATGTTTTCTCCTGAAGTCCTCTAACAACCTGCTCTGCTGCTTGTCACAGGTGCTACCTGTGGTTTCTAAATCTGATTACAGGGATGCTCTATCCTGCTTAAAAATTTTTAATGGTTCCTTATGCCCCTCATAATACAGCACATAAGATAGAAAGTACCTGACTTCTGCCTACCATTCCAACCTCCAACCTTATTTTTCCTCTGCTTTCTAAATTCTAAGCATTTTTACATATGAAGTCTGTAATGTTACTTGCTTACACCTCTACCATTTGTTATTCTAGCTGAGAATCCTCTTCTTAACTCTAATTTGTTTCATTTGTACTTCAAGTGCCCCAGCTATATTGTTCTAACTTTTTTTTAGGGGAGAATTATAAGCATATATAAAACTGGACAAAAGAGTACAATGAAATTTCATGTAACAATTACTCATGTTCAACTCTTAATTTGTGGCCAATATTTTTCAGATATATTTTATCCTTCCTTCATTATTTTGAAGCAATTTCATTAGTCATATTATGTCTTCTATAAATGTTTCAGTATACAACTCTTAAAGATAATTCTTTTCAACCAGGTCACTACTTCATCATCTAGAATAGCTACTAATAATTCTTTAATATTACAACATGTCCAGTAAGAGTTCAGTTACCAACTTTGCATGTGTTATCAGTTTTAGAAAATTTCTAATTTTTATATGCTCTGTGGTTTGCTCTTTGGATCTGGACTAAAATGAGATTCAAACAGTGCAAATGTCTTCTGTATCAATTATCTACAGATTGTCTCTCTAACCTTTTTCCTCTTACAATTCATTTGTGGGAGCAGTTATATTATTTATCCAGGCAAGTTTCCAACTGTCAGGATTTTGGTGATTATATCAGTGTTCTCCAATGTTCTGAAATCTCTTTTGTCTGTATTGATAATTGGATCTAGAAACTTAATCCTAGTCAAGTCCAAATTTTTTGACAAGACTGCTTTAGAAGTTGTATGATTTTTATTCCATCAGAGCACTTACTGTTTGGTTACCTCTTTTATCATGCAAGGACCTGTTTACAATCTTGATTCGTTAATCCATTAGGGGCTGCCAAATGGTGTTGCTACAACTTTATTAATGCTTCCTTATTTAATAGATTACTTTGATAAATAGAAGTGTCTCTTCATCTACAATTTGGCTATCAGTGAGATACAGCTTATGTACCTTTATGACAAGTTTCAATTATTTACCATTTTTCAAAAAATAATTAAGCTTCCCTGATGGCTCAGTGATTAAAGAATCCCCCTGCAGTACAGGAGACACAGTTTTGATCCCTGAGTCAGGAAGATCCCCTGGAGAAGGAAATGGCAACCCACTCCAGTACTCTTGCTTGAAAAATATATGGACTGAGGAGCCTGTTGGGCTACAGCCATGGGGTCGCAAAGAGTCAGACATGACTAAGTGACCAAACACAAAGCAATAATTGACCAACAACTTAAAAACATTTTTGTTTGGAATCTTTATGAACTAATGACTGGACACATAGTTTATGCTTTTCAATCCACTTTAGCTATTTTTCTTATTGATGTTCACATTGGTCAATGGGCATTTCCTTAAGTTGGGTTATGAGCTCTTTTGATTAATATACAAGTCTTTTCTCTTCTTTATATCTGGTATAACAAAATGTTTCAGGCTCAGCTTCATTCATTTCCTGCCCAGAGCTGCTTAATGAGCTATTTTACTTCTCTGAATAAAAGATAAGGAATATCATTTGCCACGTTTATACTCCCAAATCAAATTTATGACCACAGAGATTGTGCTTAGTTCTTCCATCTTCTCTTTGTACGTTATTCCTGCACTGACAATCCTGGTTCTAAAGGATATGACTATGTTAGAATAACTGCAATTTATTTATCTCATGATATAGATGAAAATTGTATTAGAATTACAATATAAACACTACTACCAACAATGTGATTTCTTGAAATAGCTTATTTTACTAGTTCTTTTATTTTTGTCCTTAGGGTACATGTATTGATGGTAAATTCCTAATATATGTTAAAGCCTCTTAGTTCAGTTTCTTTCTGTGTGAATATATCACCACCAATTGCACATGTAGTTAAGGTTTATTTTCTTAAGTTTCTTTAAAATATTTTGAAAATTTAAATTTTAAAAATTATAAAATGTTTTCACAATGTAATAATCAAAGCAAAATATATTTTAAAAATCTCTTGTCCACTACTATGTGTTCATTTTCTTTCAGTTTTTACTATTAAAGATGTGCATGAATGTATAAGTAACTTAGTTTTTTTTTAAGATAAATTGTAGCATATTATACCAACTTTTTTCCTCATGGCTGTTTTCATTGAAAAATATTTCCCTGAAATCTATTATTAGAATATATATTTCACATTAATTTTTATAGCTTCATAGTAATCCATTGAGTGGCAGTATCATGTAATTCAGTCAGATCCTCAGTGCTGTACATCTAGATTTCTCTACAGATACTCCTGCAATGCATCATCTAATGCAGAAGACATTTTTTGTTTTTGTAGTATATCTATCTGTAAGACAGATTCAAGCAAGTGAGCAAGTGAGATATTTCTGGGTCAAAAGATAATTACTATGTAATTTTGCCAAATATTTTCCCATCATTTTCCATAGAAATTGTTCCATGTTGCATTCTCTCTGAAGAGAAATGAAAGTGCCTCTTTTTCTACAGTCTTGCTAACAGAGTATGTATTTTGATTTTGAACCAAAGGAGTAAGTGAAAAAGGCTCTTTTGGTGTAGTTTTAACTTGCATATTTTCTTATTCTGAGCAAAATTGAATACTTATTCACATGGGTGAAGCCATTTGAATTTCTTATTTTTGTGAATTGACTGCTAATTTTACAACCCATTTTATAGGCTCATTGTCCATCTTTTCTTTTAGAAGCACATTATATATGAGTGATATTAATTATTTCTCTATGGTTTAACTTGAAAACTAGTAACATTACTTTGCTTATGGTGTTTTTAACCATTCAAAAATTTTGAATCAAATTTTGGTGTACTTTTTCTTACCTCTGGATTTTGAATCTTAAAACCCACCTTGGTGGCTCAGATGGTGAAGAAACTTCCTGCAATGCAGGAGACCCAAGCTTGATTGCTGGCTTGGGAAGAGCCCTTGGAGAAGGAAGTGGCAACCCAATCCAGTATTCTTGCCTGGAGAATCCCATGGTCAGAAGAGCCTGGAGGGCTACAGTCCATAGTGTTGCAAAGAGTTGGACACAATCTCATGAGTAACATTTTCTAATACTTTGAATCTTAAATGGGTAGGTTATTTTCATTGCAAATTATTGAGTACTTCATCTAATTTTCTTCTAATACTCATATGATTTCACTTAATTTAAATATATAATCCACTTGAAACATCTTATTATACGGTGTGAGTAATGGAAATTTTACTTATATACTATCCAGCCATCCCAGCATCGCATATTAAAAAAGCAACATCCAAATATCTAAAATAGTTGTTTTATCATATTCTATTTAGGTATATATTTCAGAGTATTTATCTTTTGTAATGGTTCTGTCTGAAAACACATGAATCACACAGAGTTTTAATATAGGTGCTTTATAGATTGAATCATTTTAATATCTGGTGAGGTTAGTTCTTTCCCTCCCTCTTCTTGAGTTCTTCAGGATTGTCTTAGGTTTTACAGTTCACTGGTGGGTGTCTTTAACCTGACTGGCTAGACAGGTGTCAGTTATTAACTTTCTTCCAGTTTTAAGCATGGAGCTATGACGATGCTGATCTATCTCGAAATTCTGAGTCTTTTTGTTGTATTTTTAAATTAAATTCTGAAAAATAAATTTGTAAATCAAAAATTCTGCTAATTTCTAATTTCATTCATTAACCATTGAGATAGAGGGCATGTTCTTGCAAATTCCTTGTTTCCTGGATCCTTAACCTGGTACAGAGAAATAGGCTTTATTATTTTATGTTATGAAAACATATCTACAATTTATTTTTGTTCTTAATACATTTTTATAGTGATCAAGCATATTTCTGCTTAAATTTATGCCATTGCTTAGCATGAGAATTTTTTTTTTTTTGGTCAGCTTTCAAATATACAATCTAGATGTCAGAAACTTGATTGATACAATATAACCTACAGTTATATCATGGAAGTAGTCATCAAGTTCTTTAATAGACAATGACAGACCATATTCTAGATAGATAATTTGGATAATCACTATTCCTCTAGATTAAAAAAAATTCTGGAAAAGCACAAATAATTAGGAAAGTGTTAAAAAGTTAAATTCCTAAAATTTTCAAAAGTGATTGTGCAGACATTATCTCTACCATCCATTCAGTTCAGTTCAGTCACTCAGTTGTGTCTGACTCTGCGACCCCATGGACTGCAGCATGCCAGTCTTGTCTATCACCAACTCGAAGAACCTGCTCAAATTCACGTCCATAGAGTCAGTGATGCCATTAAACATTCTCATCCTCTGTCATCCTCTTTTCCTCCTGCCTTCAATCTTTCTCAGCATCAGGATCTTTTCCAATAAGTCAGTTTTTTGCATCAGGTGACCAAAGGATTGGAGTTTCAGCTTCAGCATCAGTCGTTCCAATGAATATTCAGGACCAATTTCCTTTAGAATTGACTGGTTTGATCTCCTTGCAGTCCAAGGGACTCTCAAGAGTCTTCTTCAACACCACAGTTCAAAAGCATCAATTGTTTGATGCTCAGCTTTCTTTATGGTCCAACTCCCACATCCATACATGACTACTGGAAAAACCATAGCTTTGACTAGATGGACCTTTGTTGTCAAAGTAATGTCTCTGCTTTTTAATATGCTGTCTAGGTTGGTCATAGCTTTTCTTCCAAGGAGCAAGCATCTTTTAATTTCATGGCTGAAATCACCATCTGCAGTGATTTTGGAGCCCAAGAAAATAAAGTCTATCATTGTTTCCATTGTTTCCCTATCTATTTACCATGGAGTGATGGGACGAGATGCCATGATCTTAGTTTTTTGAATGTTGAGTTTTAAGCCTACTTTTTCACTCCTCTTTCACTTTCATCAAGAGATCCTTTAGTTCTTCTTCACTTTCTGCCATAAGTGTGGTATCATTTGCATATTTGAGGTTATTGATATTTCTCCCGGCAGTCTTGATTCCAGCTTATGGCTTCATCCAGCCTGGCGTTTCTCATGATGTACTCGGCATATAAGTTAAATAAGCAGGGTGACAGTATATAGCCTTGATGATTATCTTAACTTCAGTCAGTCAATCAGTTGCTAAGTCATGTCCGACTCTTTGAGACCCCATGAATCGCAGCATGCCAGGCCTCCCTGTCCATCACCAACTCCCGGAGTTCACCCAAACTCACGTCCATTGAGTCGGTGATGCCATTCAGCCATCTCATCCTCTGTCGTCCCCTTCTCCTCCTGCCCCCAATCCCTCCCAACATCAGAGTCTTTGCCAATGAGTCAGCTCTTCTCATGATGTGGCCAAAGTACTGGAGTTTCAGCTTTAACATCATTCCTTCCAATGAACACCCAGGACTGATCTCCTTTAGAATGGACTGGTTGGATCTCCTTGCAGTCCAAGGGACTCTCAAGTCTTCTCCAACACCACAGTTCAAAAGCATCAATTCTTCGGCCCTCAGCTTTCTTTTATAGTCCAACTCTCATATCCATATATGAGTGAGTGAGTGAAGTCGCTCAGTCGTGTCTGACTCTTTGTGACCCCATGGACTGTAGCCCACCAGGCTCCTCTGTCCATGGGATTCTCCAGACAAGAATACTGGAGTGGGTTGCCATTTCCTTCTCCAGGGGATCTTCCTGACCCAGGGATTGAATCTGGATCTCCCGAATTGCGAATTGTAGGCAGAAGCTTTAACCTCTGAACCACGAGGGAACTGGAAAAACCATAGCCTTGACTAGACGGACCTTTGTTGGCAAAGTAATATCTCTGCTTTTGAATATGCTATCTAGGTTAGTCATAACTTTTCTTCCAAGGAGTAAGCGTCTTTTAATTTCATGGCTGCAATCACCATCTGCAGTGATTTTGGTGCCCCCCAAAATAAAGTCTGACACTGTTTCCACTGTTTCCCATCTATTTCCCATGAAGTGATGGGACCAGATGCCATGATCTAAGTTTTCTGAATGTTGAGCATTAAGCCAATTTTTTCACTCTCCTCTTTCACTTTCGTCAACAGGCTTTTTAGTTCCTCTTCACTTTCTGCCATAAGGGTGGTGTCATCTGCATATCTGAGGTTATTGATATTTCTCCAGGCAATCTTGATTCCAGCTTGTGTTTCTTCCAGCCCAGCGTTTCTCATGATGTACTCTGCATAGAAGTTAAATAAGCAGGATGACAATATACAGCCTTGACGTACTCCTTTCCCTATTTGGAACCAGTCTGTTGTTCCATGTCCAGTTCTAATTGTTGTTTCCTAACTTAGAAATTATTTAATAACTATTTGGAATGTCTGTATATCAACTCAACTTATGTTAACATAGCTCTGAGTTTGCATTTTATAGCTATAGAAAAATTAAATATCATAGCTATATCTAATTGACTAAACTTTTTTGCAGCCAAAATAACAATGCAAAAAGATGATCTTTTATAATATGGAATGAATAATTCTACAATCTTTTCTAGCCCCCAAATATTTTCTTTACCGCCTGAAATGGGGGTAAATTGTCTCAGAAAACACACTTCTTTACATAAGACCATAAAAGACTTAGTTAAAATTTCATAGCTTTTTAAATGGCAAACTATAGTGATTCACTGTATTGAATAATAACAGCTTAGCTTGAAAAGCAAGCTATCTTATGCAGTCAGACCCTGAAAATAAAGATATTGGGATAAACAAGTTATAATCAGTCAGAAAAGGAATCAAAATGAAGTAGCTGTCTTTAAAATGTGTAGTCATGGTTTACCCACACAAGAGGAAGGAAAATACAGGGGGACTGTGGAGAAAGGGGAAAGATAGAAAGATGGGGAGAAAGAAGTTGAGAAAGACTGAACATGATGTCAGATAAAATTAAAATGCATGTCTGAAACACACAAAATGAAAACTTGAGGCAATTATTTCCATAACTGCATATTTACTGAAGCCCTGCAAAGTGAATATACTTAAAATATCCCAATAATTGAGGATATTTTCTGGGGATATAAAAATAAAACATATTTCAAGGTTTCACCTTGTACTGTATGCAGCCTAGCCCCCAACTCATTGAATTGGTTCTTAGTTAAAACTTGGCACTTTGTTAGGTTATAAATTAATTAGCTTGGCTTTGGATACTCTAAGATTAGACAGCGTGGCAGCAAGCCATTGCCAAGTTCTTCAGCAGATATGGGGATAAAAATACAGGCCAGAACGCCTTTGAGAGCGCTGCTGGGCTTAAGAATGACATCTGATTTTTTTCTGGCTTGCAGTTCCAGATCATGACCAGAGATGGCGCTGAGTGTACAGGGAACGAAAGGCCAATCGCAATCGAAAATTGGAAACGGGACTGAAGTCCGTGAGCAGGAATCTTTATTTCACCTCGACAGCACATCCGAGACAGTGACTCTGGAGGAAGGGACCGAAAAGTATGAAGAACAAATAACTTGTGTTAGAGGAGTCACATCTTAGCAAGGAGCTAGGAATGAAAATCCTGACAGCTTAATGTGGGATGAACCTTACGACGCCGGAATACAGATCAAAACACTCAGAGAACTGAGATATGAGCTCCATTTTCTTAGGTTGAATAACCCGTTAGATAAGTTTTTCTAAAGTTTAATAAATTTTTATTTAACAGAAAGACTATAGAAGTGTTCACGTCTTTATATTCTAAAGACATATGGACAGGTTGTACTTTTTCTGTTTTTATCAAAGAGGAATTCAAAAGCAGTTTGATGTAGTCATAGAGTGCTCCCCCCAGAGTTCAGCTTAATGTATTTTAAATTTCCTTCTGGTTAACAAATGTTTGGTAAACAAAGATATCCATCTTAAGTGAGAAAGGCTTAAACTACTTCCTTTCAGCACCAGGTTGAACTGCTCTTTGTGTCCCTTCACTTGTATTTGAAAAAATAGAATTGAAGATTCCAAATAAAAGTGAAGAGAAAAAGTTACTCAGGGGTCTACCAATAAGTGCAGCAACCTTTTAAAACTGTTTGTATTTTTAAGCTTTTGTATTGCTTTGTTCTTGTTCAGTCACTAAATCTTTATGACTCCATGGACTGCAGCACGCCAGGCTTACCTGTCCTTCACTATCTCCCAGAGTTTGTTCAAACTCATGTCCCTTGAGTCGATGATGCCTTCCAACCATCTCATCCTCTGTCGCCTCCTTCTCCTCCTCCCCTTGACCTTTCCCAGCATCAGGGTCTTTTCTAATGAGTTGGCTCTTTACATTAGGTGGCCAAAGCATTGGAGCTTCAGCTTCAGCATCAGTCCTTCCAATGAATATTCAAGGTTGATTTCCTTTAGGATTGATTGGTTTGATCTCCTTGCAGTCCAAGGGACTCTCAAGAGTCTTCTCTAGCACCACAGTTCAAAAGCGTCAATTCTTTGGCACTCGCCCTTCTATTGCTTAACCCTGTACTTTCTAAAAAAATTTTTTTAAAGAGAGTGAAAAAAATTGCTTTTAGTTAATACTAGCAACTTAAAAAGTATCCACAACCTAAAAGTTTGGAGTTATGTTTTATTCGGTGGTAATTTTTAGGGCTTCAAGTCCAAGAGACAGCATCTCAATAGCCCTGAAAGAACTGCTCTGAGGAAGCAAGGAAATATATTGCTGTTGTATATTATAGAACTCTTACAACAAAGGGCTGGTAGTCAGAACATCAAAAGATTACTATGAATTAAAGAAGGCAGATTTTTCAAGCTAAGGAATTTAGTGCTTTTCTATGTATGGGAAGATACAAGACTGTGGACTCACTAAAACCATTCCTTTCATCTCGGCTATCTGGTGCCAGTATCCTGTGTTCTGTCCATCCTGAACTTCCCTGGAGCTCACCATAGGGAGTGGCTGCACTCCTGATGCCGCCAATCACAGGTATTCCTCTCCTTCCTGAGTGTCTTTAGGACTTACCAGCTCACACTGGAGGGCCAGAATCACTGATGACTGTGACATCCTTGTTTACTGGTCAGTTCAGTTCAGTTCAGTCATTCAGTCATGTCTGACTCTTTGCGACCACATGAACTGCAGCACACCAGGCTTCCTGTCCATCACCAACTCCTGGAGTTTGCTCAAACTCCTGTCCATTGAGTCAGTGATGCCATCCAGCCATCTCATCCTCCGTCATCCCCTTCTCCTCCTGCCTTCAATCTTTCTCAGCATGAGGGTCTTTTCCAATGAGTCACCTCTTCCCATCAGGCTGCCAAAGTGTTGGAGTTTCAGCTTCAAAATCAGTCCTACCAATGAACACTCAGGACTGATCTCCTTTATGATGGACTGGTTGGATCTCCTTGCAGTCCAAGGGACTCTTAAGAGTCTTCTCCAACACCACAGTTCAAAAGCATCGATTCTTCGGCCCTCAGTTTTCTGTATAGTCCAACTTTCATATCCATACATGACTACTGGGAAAACCATAGCCTTGACTAGACGGACCTTTGATGGCAAAGTAATGTCTCTGCTTTTCAATATGCTGTCTAGGTTGGTCATAGCTTTTCTTCCAAGGAGCAAGCTTCTTTTAATTTCATGGGTATAGTCACCATATGCAGTAATTTTGGAGCCCCTCAAAATAAAGTCAACCATTGTTTCCATTGCTTCTCCATCTATTTGCCATGAAGTGATGGGACCAGATGCCATGATCTTAGTTTTCTGAATATTGAGTTTTAGACCTAATTTTTCACTCTCCTCTTTCACTTTCACTCTCCTCTTTCACTTTCATCAAGTGTTTACTGATATGGGAGGAAATACTCTATTTCTCAATATAAAAAGGATTTTAAATGAAAAAGTATCCTTTCCTGCCTTGTCTGTGTACATCCTTCTCCCATCTTTTCATAGAATTAATAGCTAAGAGCATGAACAATCATGGTCAAAAAGTTACTAAGTGGTCTATCTCTGCTGTGTACTGTGTGGCCTGTCAATTAGCTGCATCATCATCACCTGGGAGCTTGTTAGAAATGCAGAATCTCATGTCTCCTCACAGACTTAATGGATCAAGATATGCAATTTAACAACATCCTCAAGTGATATATGTGCACTGTGAAGTCTGAAAGACTCTGCTCCAGATTCCAAAGATAGAACTACTAAGGGCAAGTCCTTTCTCTTGCAACTCCACAAGAGGGCTGCTGAAATGGTCTAACTATATTCAATGCCCTTATCCTTAGCTCATACAGAGAGAGAACAAGAAAGGAGGGTGGGTCTAAATCGATCATCATGAGAGACATTGAGAAGTGGTGTTTACAGTGAGAGACTTTCTCCTTTCTAAGGAAGTAAGAGAGGCTCCAAGAGACTGCGATAGATATGTATGTTGACTATAAAGGAACACCCTCAGCTCAATCCAAGGCTGGATATTTGTTGATTTGCATGCTCTACACAGCCACACTGGTCCTGCCCCTGGAGTGCAAGGGAGCATGTGAGTTCTTGGACGAGTTCGTCAATTTCCCCCCAGAGTTTAGGGACATATGCAACACATAGAGACTGTGCCCATTTATGGCCTTCTGATTTTGTACTATGGGAGGCTTCTTCAAGTAATCTGTGATAATAGTGTGAGACAAGATTGTGGTGAATTATGGGAAGAAGGTGGGAGCAACAGTTCCCCAAACCATCTGAGTTCTCTGTAACCTTGGGAGGGCTACCAAGCAGGATGTGTGCAATTTCTGTGGCTCCGTGGGGAGGGGCATAGAGATCTGATGAGGGAGTATGAGCTCAGGTGACTGATAAGCCTAGCAAGGTTTTGTCCCTTCCAGAGAAGGGATTCTGGGCACGAACCACTGTCATAGCTAACAGGAAACATACTGCTATCTGTGAATGTAGTGTCGCTGACACAGAGAACTGTGTATCAGGTGAACCCTGCTTTATGAAAAACACTCATACTACCCCCTGGGGGACTGCTTCCACAGTGGTGGTCACCTGAAGCAAGGCCAATGAACTCAAGCCAAGCCTGGTGGTCACCGTCAGCATTCAGTTAACTATCTTAGATGAGCTTCATCCCTACACTGTCTGCTTCTGCAAGTCTTCCTCTAAAAAGAGCTAAACAGAGAAAATGGAGAGACGAAAGTCTGAGAGGATTCCATTTTCCTCCATCACGATGAGCAACTGAGTGTGCAGCTCAAATCTGTTTTAGAAAATGGACATGGAATAGGAAAAGAAGAGCTAAGGTTTAAATTGAGTTTGGGATTGCTGCTTTAAATTAAATTGGACTTTAGTAACTCGAAGTGGCCAGAAAGTTGCAGAATCCTCCCAAGATATAATTAAGGGACAAGAAAGAAGGATTGAGTTTAGCAGAGCTGCAAGTGATGGTAGGAAACATAAAGCCATCGACTGGCATCCACCTACTCTTCTTTAAAGAAAGCTCAAATGCAAATCATAAACATCTTTATATTTCATGGTAAGTCATCTTCTGCTGTTTTTTCCATGGTAGGCAAGATGAGGGAAGTACAATTTTACCACCTCCCATCTCTCCTACACTCATGTCTCTTGATTTAGGGCAGTTACATTACTGCTTTATTTTTTCAACTTATGTGTGTGTGTGTGCTTAGTCATAGACTCCTTGTGACCCCATGGATGGTAGCCCACCAGGATCGTCTGTCCATGGAGATTCTCCAGGCAAGAATACTGGAGTGGGTTGCCATGCCCTCCTCCAGGGGATCTTCCCACCAGGAATTGAACTGGGGTCTCCTGCAATGTAAGCAGATTCTTTACCATCTGAGCCACCAGGGAAGCCTATTTTTTTCAACTTAGGGGGTACATTTTTAACTTTCCTAAAAGCAATGTAATATTTACTTTTTGTTTAGGAAAAAAATGTCTGACTCTGCAAACAAATGGCAAAAAAAAAAAAAAAAAAAAAAAAAGAGTGCCTTTAACCTCTGTCCATGTATTCTCTTAGCAGCCATTCATTCTGATTCTTTAGTATGGGGCTTTATGCCTTGTCCCGATCACCCAAGAGCTCACTTGCCAGTACCTGGTGATGAAGTCCTGCTATAAACATCTGACTCTGCCTGTGGCAATGGTTGGAAAAGCTGGGGAGAAGATGCTTCCAGGACAGTCCTCAGCCAATGACTGACAATAACCAGAGGATAAATTCCCAGCTTCCCTTTCCTTATTTCTCAAGGAAGAGACAAATCTGAGATTATTTGACACCATTTCCCAGAAGTTTCCAATGAGAAAATTGCAAATTTCAAAAAAATAAAACTACCATGAAAATGTATATGTAACCTACTCATTCCTACATGAATCTGAGTCTAAAAGTCAGAAGAGTTAATTTGCATAATGGAAAGAAGGTCTTTTCTTTGGCTTGCAAAATAGGATAAACACAAAGTATAAAAGAATTCGGGGAAGTTCACAGTGATCTTGAAATTGTGTTATGAATTACTATAAATAGAATCATTCCAAGTAGAGGAATTTTTAAAGTCTATTTAGAGCATTTTGAAGGAATAGTTTTTCAGTTTATGCTTTTAGTATCTTTTATTTTTCCTCTTCTTTCCTGAAAGCTGGATTTTAAGCCATGTTATTGCATTTAAGTTTTAAATAAGTAACACAGGAGACATAAGAGATAAAGTGCAAATGGAGTTTGTTTTACTCTTTCTAAAGCACTTTTTAAGACAAGAAGGAAGGATTTGGAAATACTCATCTAAAACATCAGGCTTCCCAGGTGTTTCTAGTGGTAAAGAACCCCGCTGCCAATGCAGAAGACATAAGGGATGCGGGTTCCATTCCTGGGTTGGGAAGATCCCCTGAAAGAGGGCATGGCCACCCACTCCAGTATTCTTGCCTGGAGAATACCATGGACACAGGAGCCTAGTGGTCGACAATCCACTGGGTCGCAGAGTCGGACATGACCGAAGCAACTTAGCAGGCATGAATCTAAAACATCTCTCGGATCACTTATGGATTTTAATTTTTTTCAGATAGTTTTACTGTGTCAGGAGTGCCACAGATTGGAAGGAAGAGACCTCCCACACATACACAAACACTCCCATTTTCCCTTCCATTGTTAAGATTAGATTAGGTTCACAATTTCACTCACCGGGCTACAGAAATGTTACTGAGAGGAAAGCGATCATGAAGAAAAAAAAAGCATATTGGCTTAGAAATCCAAAAAGTACATGCAGTTGCAAGTGAAACTGCCAACAATTTCAGCAAAAGGTCAATTCTTTGTCTTCTGCGGAGCTTTGATTTGGGGCCGTAAATTACCACTCAGGTAAAGTTTATATTAGTTATCTGTGTGCTTCCACTGAAGGCAGTATTTCTCAACCACTGAACTCTTGACTTGGACCAGATAATTTTTTTGTTGTCAGGGGCTGTCTTGTGAATTGCAGGATATTGTGATGACCAAAAATGCCCACAGACATTGCTGAATATACCTGGGGAATACATAGTTGAGTTAAGGTGGTGGTGTTGTTTGGTCTCCCAGTCGTGTCTGACTCTTCGTGACTCCATGAACTGTAGCACACCAGGCTTCCCTGTCCCTCACCATCTTCCAGAGTTTGCCCAAGTTCATGTCCCTTGCATTGGTGATGCCATCCAGTCATCTCATCCTCTGACTCCCTCTTCTTCTGCCTTTAATCTTTCCCAGCATCAGGGTCCTTTCCAATGAGTCAGCCATTCACATCAAGTAACCAAAATATTGGAGCTTCAGCTTCAGCATCAGTGCTTCCCATGAGTATTCAGGGTTAAGTTCCTTTAATGTATTTAAGGTATTGTTACAAACATCAGTGGTTGCCTCTCTTGGTTCTTGCTCTAGAGTGAGAATCATTAAGATAACACCATCTTGTCAGGGGACAAATGGAATCGCTGCCCAGGAACTTCTAAATTATAGCTGCCTATAGCTCCTTAGAAGAAAAGTTATGACCAACTTACATAGCATTTTAAAAAGCAGAGACATTACTTTGCCAACAAAGGTCCATCTAGTCAAAGCTATGGTTTTTTCCAGAAGTCATGTATGAATGTGAGAGTTGGATCATAAAGAAAGCTGAGTGCCAAAGAACTGATGCATTTGAACTGTGGTATTGGAGAAGACTCTTGAGAGTCCCTTGGACTGCAAGGAGATACAACCAGTCCATCCTAAAGGAGATCAGTCCTGAATATTCATTAGAAGAACTGATGCTGAAGCTGAAACTCCAACACTTTGGCCACCTGCTGTGAAGAACTGACTCATTGGAAAAGACGCTGATGCTGGGAAAGATTGAAGGCAGGAGGAGAAGGGGATGAAAGAGGATGAGATGGTTGGATGGCATCACTGACTCAATGGGCATGAGTTTGAGTAAACTCTGGGAGTTGGTGATGGACAGTGAGGCCTGGTGTGCTGCAGTCCATGGAGTTGCAAAGAGCTGGACATGACTGAGCAACTGAATTGAACTGAACTGAACTGAACAGCTCCTTTTGGAGCTACCCTGGTAGCTCAGCCGGTAAAGAATCCGCCTGCAATGCAGGAGACCCTGGTTTGATTTCTGGGTTGGGAGGATCCCCAGGAGAAGGGATAGGTTACCCACTCCAGTACTCTTGGGCTTCCCTGGTGGCTTGGATGGTAAAGAATTCAATGCGGGAGACATGGGTTCCATACCTGGGTTGGGAAGATCTCCTAGAGGATAGCAGGGCAACCCACTCCACTATTCTTGCCTGGAGAATCCCCATGTGTGTTACAGTCCATGGGGTCTCAAAGAGTCTGACATGGCTGAGCGACTAAGCACTCCTTGTACCCCCGGAAAGGTCATTCCTGCTCCCTTACTACCAAGACTAATCACCTTGATGGTGCTTTGCAGCATGAATTATATGAAATTAAATACTTAAGTGCTTGTTTATACCATTTGTAAATCACACAATATAATCCTCATCTCTTTTCTATCTTCCCTTTTTGCATACTTTTTCTGCTTCCCATGTTTTTCTCACTTTCCACCTTCCCATTTATTGTGCGTGGTAGTTTTTGTAAATGGGAAGATATGCCTACTGTACATTTAAGTTTAATCCATAGGTCAACTAGTCAATCAAATTATTATGTTTACAGTGTTTTGCAGTACACAATGAAATCTTCGATCATTTTTCTAAATGCAGTATATATTTCAACTTTACATCCCTTTGCTATAATTTCTGCTTGTATTTTACCCACTCCACTTTGATTACAGTTTCTTTTAGTAAATATGTGCAATTTTACAGAAAAATAGCATTATGCCTGCCACTGGAGAGATAAATGGATGTGACAGTCATTTGAAGAACAATAGTAATGCATTTGGTATTCTTCAGGGGTAATTGCAAGTAACAGGTCTAAGCTATAGAAGTTTCAAAAGAAAACAATAATCAGAGTAAGATCTCTCCTCTTGAGTAAAGGCAGGGACAGAGCAGCTCTTACTGAATTTATATTCCTTGTATATTTCTTACATCACCTTAATAGTAATAGCCCTTTACCAGTGCAGTATAGTTACACGTTTCAAACATAAATAAGAAGTCAGTTCTTACCCACTAAAATGGGTATAGTAAAAACTGCAGATAATAACAAAAGTTGACAAAGGCATGTAGCAACTGGGACCCTCACACTTTGTCAGGAGGAAGTTAACTGCAAAATGTTACAGCCACTTGGAAAACAGCTTTACAGTTTCTTAAACAGTTAAATTTATCATGAAACCTGATAATTCCATGGCTGGATATCTACCCAGTAAAAATATAAGCAAATCAAAGATTTGTTCTTAGTAGAAACATTTTTCATAATTACAAGAAATGAAAGCAATCCAAAGAGCCATAGCCGATGGACAAGTAAACAAAAAATCTGCTATATCTTTACAGTGGAATACAATAATATCTCAATAATCACACCAAAAAAAAAAAAAAAGGCTAAACCACTGATTCATGCTACAACCTAAATTCATCTCAAAAGTATTATGCTTGAAGTTCAATGTAAAAACATTGTGTGTCTCCAATTCATGTAATATTCAGTAAAGCCAAGTCTATAGAGACAGAAAGCATGTCAGAAATTCCTAGGGTTGGGAGTGAAAGTAGAGATTGATTATAGACTTACACAAGGCATCTTTCTGGGGTGATGGAAATGTTCCAGAATGGGTTCTGTGATGGTTTCACAGCTCTGAAAGCTTCATAAAGGTTGTTGAGTTATACAACTAAAATGGGCCAATTTTGTGTTATGTAAATTACACCTCAATAAAACTATCTAAACAAATTAGTGGGAGGACAGACTGCAAACAGAAGGACTTGGCTGTGTTTTTCTTAGATTATCTTGGTTCATTTTTGTACCTCTGTATACATAATACGGAATGAATCAGACTGTTTTTTGGGGGGAATCTTTACCACGCACCTTATTTTTGTACTTGTGTTTTTTCCCTAAATCATGAAAGTATGATAACACATTTACAAGAGACTTGGAAAATATGGAACACACTTGCATACAGTTCTACTATATATTACAATTATTTTTTAAACAGATAAACTAGGATTTTTAGTTGGAATTTTAATATCAAACTCTTAAAAATTAATGGAATGATTACGTAGAAAAGCAGAAGGATATAGTAGACCTGACAAGCACCATGAGTCAATTCAACATATTTAAGATTTATACAAATTTCACACAGCAGTAGGATATAATTTCTATTCAAGTTCCCATAGACTATAAACTAGGAGATACTGGAACATATCCAGGGACATAAAACAAGGTGCAAATATTCCATGGTCTAAAGGTATTGAAATCAGGCAGAGTCTGTTCTCTTATCACTATGGAATTATGTTAGAAATCAATATCAAAAGATATTCAAAAATAACCCACATGTTTTCAAGTCCAAGCATCTTATTTTTGAGGACTGACCACAAGTTATTCAGAGTCAATCGTTACATACACAGAACTAAATGAATTAAAAGTTAAATTTATGCACGTTTATATCACATATTTTATTTTACTATAGAGATTTCAGAACGCTTTTACGTAAATGATCTCAGATCATGATCACAAAAATCTTGTGAGGTTGGAATGGAAAGCTTAAAGATATTAAGTGATCTGTGCAGATTTCCATAATCACTGAGAGGTCTCATTAGGTATCAGGTCACAGTCCTTATAAATAAAAGTTCCTTATCCAAATTCCTTGCTATGAAGACCATATGACTTTCCTGTTAGCAGCTGATTAGGTCAAAAGTAGGCATCTGGCCCAAAGCCTAGCTAGAAATTTGTGCCATGGACAGATATGAAAAGATGAGAAGGACTGATCAGATTATCTCTCCTGGGGATGTGAATTGTGAAATAGAGTTGCTAGCTTGGAAGTTGAAGATGAAAAGAGGCTATGAGATGGAGCAGAGTCTTGTGGATTCCTGGCAAGTCAAAATAGTAGGGAAGACAAAGCTATAGGTGAACCAGAAATCAAGAGGAAAAACAGAGAACGTCACTTGAAGTCATTTGGCAAAGGTTAGAAATAAGCAGATACACAGAGGTAGTGTACCACACCAGTGATGGACATGGGCATGGAATATGCCCCTGTATGCTGAGGGCTCTAGATGGCTTTCTGGGCGCCTGGATGTTGGACTAAACTTGGATACTTATTCGTTTGTATCCTTACCTTCACCTCACTATATCATCACCATCGTCATTAATATAAAGTCTAGCTTTATGTTTTAAACTATACATCTTTTTACACTCAAACATACAGAGCTGAATTATTCATAACTTGAATCGGATGTGGCTTATTGCTTCCATTCTTCTCAGAAAAAAATTACAAGTTAAAATGAAATATTTCCTGCAAATATGCATCTCACATATTTACTCAGCTTTGTTTTGAAATTCTTGCCTCATAAATATTTTAACATAGCTATTGGAGATAGCACTTTAGTGATTTAGCTGCATGTTGCTTTAATTTTGGAAGTGTTACTTGTGCTACTTCTGTGTTTTACTACAGAATCTAAATCTTAAAAAAATGATAAATTCAACTTACCTGAGTTTTCAGAAAAAGTCACTAGAAACTTCCTGTGCAAAGAAGGTGTACGAGCCTGTGAACATGCTCTATTGACTTGTTTATACTTGATCTTCTTAGGTGTTAGGCTGAGAAATAGCTCATACACAAAGTTTTCATCGTTTATTTCTGAATACGAAAAAAATACCTTGACCCATTTTGATGTCCTTGAAAAATGACACTGGTTTTTACTGGTTTAGATTTCTAAAGTTAACTTTATAACTTGTCTAGATAGTTTTCATAGAAACCTTTTTTCTTGTTGTTCTTTACAAATGGCAGCCATTGTTAGCCTTTCTGTATAGTTTATTTTTACCTTTAACATTTTCTCATCTCTTTCTGAATCTGAAGCTGCTTATTTTTTTCATCTTTCTTTTCTTTTTTTTTTGTGGCATGCCAGAAGTTTAATTTTGGTGATGTTGGAGAACATTATTTCTCATTTTATAAGGGAGGAAACTGAATCTTAAAGAGAAGGCTCTTGTCTAATAACACGTTATTAGGTTGCGCACTCTATACTTGAAGCTGCGACTATTTGACAATAAACCTGTGCCAATGATTTCTCTACTATTTATTGCAAGTTCTTGCAGCCCAAACTGCCAAAATGAATACCAAGCGATTAAGTACAGAATCTTACATTGAACCCAACTCTCCTAACTGTGGTGTCTATGTTATTTGCACTACACCCAGCTACTTCCTAGAAATAATTCCATTTTACTTCACTTTGGCTTCACCTAGTGTTTTCATGATTTTAACTTAACCTCTGAGATGGAAAGGGCAGGTACGTACTCTACAAATAAGTAAAGCTAGGTTAAGAGAAGTTTAAACGACACACCAAATATCACAGAGCTGGTAAAAGCTTACATTCAAAAACACCCAGTATGCTTAAGACATTTTATTCACATGACATCATATATTTTAAAAATCAGACCAGATTTAGACTCAGATAGAATCTTTGTTCATACCAACACAAGGAGCAGCTTCATTTCAAATCTTTTGTTTAATTAAACCAGATTTCTCACTCATTCTCCATTCCTCTTTGTTGATCTCCATTGCAAACTGGCATAGAAATCAGGAGAGGAGTCTGTTAGTGGGGAAGTACCCCCAGGGGCTCTGGCAGCTCTTTGACAGTGATTGTCAGCAAATCTACATTCTGGGCCTGGGCTTCTCTTCATTTCGTGAGTGTGAGCAAAAAAGTCTTCTTCCAAGAAAACCACAAGTATAATATTCACAGTTCAGTTCAGTTGCTCAGTCATGTCTGACTCTTTGCGACCCCATGGGCTGCAGCACGCCAGGCCTCCCTGTCCATCACCAACTCCAAGAGTTTGCCCAAACTCATGTCCATTGAGTCGGTGATGCCATCCAACCATCCTCATCCTCTGTCATCCCCTCTCCTCCTGCCTTCAATCTTTCCCAGCATCAGGGTCTTTTCCAATGAGTCAGTTCTTCTTATCAGGTGGCCAAATTATTGGAGTTTCAGCTGCAGCATCAGTCCTTCCAATGAACATTCAGTACTGATTTCTTTTAGGATAGACTGGTTGTATCTCCTTGCAGTCCAAGGGACTCTCAAGAGTTGTTTCCAACACCACAGTTCAAAAGCATCAGTTCTTCAGTAATATTCACAAGGATGCCTATAAGCTGAGTGTCTCATGGGGCAGCTCTCCCAGTGGGTCAGGTGGGTGCTCAGTTTACCAGTGGATAAGACCATGGAATATCTACCAAAATGTTCTGCATCCCATGACCACATTTTAGTCCTACTTTTTTTGGGGGGGGGCTTAAATTAGTTCCCTTTCTTTCTTTCTTTTTTATTTTATTTTTTAAATAAATTTTTTAAATTATGAAAATATAAAACACATTTAAAGGAAACTTGGAAAATACAGAACAGGGTTACATATAGTTCCACTATATATTACAATTACTTAAGTAGATAAATCAAGATTTTTAGTTGGAGTTTCAACATCAAACTCTCAAATATTAATTGAATATACAGAGAAATAGAGAGATGCAGAAGACCTGAAAAGCACCATTAACCAATTCAGCCTAATTAAGATTTGTGCACAGGCTTCCCTTGTGGCTCAAGCAGTAGGAGAATCTGCCTGCAATGCTGGATGCTGGGGTTCAATCCCTGGATCTGGAAGGTCCCCTGGAGAAGGGACTGGCTACCCACTCCAGTAGTCTTGTCTGGGAAATCCCAAGCATAGAGGAGCCTGGTCACCTATAGTCCATGGGGTCACAAAGAGTCAGACACAACTGAGTGACAAACACTTTCAATTTTTTTCACATAACAGTAGGATACAAATTCTATTCAAGTTCCCATAGACTACAAACTAGGAGACACTGGATTGTATCCAGGGACATAAAATGAGGAGCAAAAATTTCATGGTCTAAAGATATTGAGATCATACAGAATCTGTTCTCTTATCATTGTAGAATTCTATTAGAATCAATATCAAAAGATATTTCTAGTGCTATTTTCAAAAAGTAATAAAAATTAAATGGCAATTAAATCCTCAAGAAACCATGGGAATAAATCAAACCTGGTTTATACTCTTCAGTCCTTATAATAAAATTTCAGGTTGTTGAAGCAAATCAAAGTAGTTATTTGTGTACGGATACTTTGGGGGGCACAGTTTGCACAAATGTTCTTTGCAGCCTCCACATCTTTTCTCACTGAGACGGCAGAATAGAGCGGGCCTCTGCAAGCACATTTCTTTCCAGCGTGACAGCCCCGTAATTCTGGAATGGGATTCTGCCACAATAAGACAGAACTCCTTCTATGAGGGACTTTCTACTTAGCATGACTATGGTAACTTTCTTTCTTTGAAAATAACTCTCTACCTTGTTCTGTTTTGCATATCCTGCTCTATCCACTGGAATCTCTAGATAATAAATTACCAAGACTGTTTTTCCCTGGGGAAATTATGTGCCTTTTTTGTTTTTAAACAAACTGCCATTTTTTTGAGTCATTTATTAAAAATGTATGTACATGGCTAGATTGTTTGTTTGCAGAGAGACAAGGAAAGATATTGGGGAAGGAAAAAGAGTTAATGTTCTCTAACAAATCCAAACAATAAAGCACTCTTTTAGATGATGAAGATGATTTTTCAGGCAGCCTTGATTCCTCCTGTTTTGTTAGGTTGACAGCAGGCAGCTCCCTATGAGCAAAGCTCAGAGGGTGACAGCCTCTGTTATCAGTGGTTTCTGCTGATGATCATGAGATGTGCTATTTTCATTAGTCCAGATTTTTTTCCTTTTCTTTCTGGTACTTGTGATCTAAGTCCCTTTGAAGAAAGGAACTTCCTCTTCTACTATGAGCAGCTACTTCCAGCACTTCCAGATTGCTGAGAGTTTTTGTTTATAAATAGATACTAGTTTTCATTAAAAGCATTTTGACTACTGATTATTTTAATATTTTTCTTTTTCAGCTTTGAAGAGGAATATCACATTGCTAGATATTTAAATGTTGAATTAATCTTGCATTTCTGGAATCTACTCTAATTATATTGCTTTTGTAATGTAGTCAGGATTTTTGAAACTAAATTTATAAGTAAAATTAATCTGTTTTTCTTTGCACTTGCTTATGAGGTCTTGATATTGAGTTGGATCTTGCAGAGTTGGAGCTTGTGGACAGAGGAAAGAGAGAATTCTGAGTTCATTCATGCAATGAGTGTGATCTACCTTCGATGCTTGCCAAACACATTGTTGTTGTTCAGTCATGTCTGACTGTTTGTGACCCCATGAATTGCAGCACTCCAGGTTTTCCTGTCCTTCACTATCTCCTGGAGTTTACTCAAATTCATGTCCATTTAGTCGGTGATGCCATCCAACTATCTCATCCTCTGTTGCCCCCTTCTCCTCTAGCTGTCAATCTTTCCCAGCATCACAGTCTTTTCCAATGAGTCAGCTCATGATACATGCCAAATGTGTAGTTGAAACTGGTTCTCCCAGAGGGCATTAGTGGTACCTTCACAGTCCATCCTAATGTCAGGTATCACTCACTGCAATTTCTTTGGCAAGGTTGAATGTCCCTCTCTTCCTGCTGATAACTATTTCCTTCTCAGTTCCTGTTCATCTAGTGTTACCTCTAGATACTGGACTCTGTTTATTCCCCCAGATGATCTCATAAAAAAAAGACTTACGACAAGCCCTCTTTTGCATGGGGCTTAAGACAAACCCTCTTCTGCACGTTTGATTATAGGAAATACTTATTTCATTGTCTCAACAGATATAAAAAAAGTTCAGGATGCTCTCTGCAGCAACTTCTACTTATTCTAAAATCAAAACAGCTAACCACTCTCTTAGGTTTGCGAACTAAATCAGAAGAGGGCTTCTTCCATGTTACCTCCAAAGGATTAAGTTGCACAGGAGTGAAATCAAGCTCCAAGCGATCTTAACAAAGTCTCTCAACTATGTTAAGGAAGGACGTATCCCATGCCTGCCGCTGTCTAGACAGAAATGCTCTTCAAAAAACCCCCTCTGATCTCCCGTCTTTGACTGTGCTGTACCTTCAAGGAGTGAGGGAGGTTTAACTGTCTCAAAGTGGTAGTCACTCAGTCTTGTCTGACTCTTTGCATCCCCATGGGCTGTCTCGTCTGTCCGTGGGATTCTCCAGGCAAGAATACTAGAGTGGATAACCATTTCCTTCTCTAAGGGATCTTCCCGACTCAGGGATCCAGACCGGGTCTCTTGCATTGCAGGCAGGTTCTTTACTATCAGAACCCCCAGGGAAGCCCAGTTGTCTCAAAAACAGATGTCTAATCATTTACCATTGTAAAGCATCTTGCTTTAGAATGTATTGTCTGTTTTATTGGATTGTCGATTTGAAGTGAAGTGAAGTGAAGTTGCTCAGATGTGCCCGACTCTTTGCGACCCCATGGACTGTAGCCTATCAGGCTCCTCCGTCCATGGGATTTTCCAGGCAAGAGTGCTGGAGTGGATTGCTATTTCTTTCTCCAGGGGACTTTCCCGACCCAGGAATCGAACCCGGGTCTCCTGCATTGCGGGCAGACGCTTTACCGTGGGAGCCATCAGGGAACCCCAATATCTATATATGAATCTTCATAATTGTTTTGCAATCCCTTCACCCTCACAATTGTTTTTAAGTATCAGCACATTACTATCAGAAAGTAGCATTTTTTAATGATGAGTGTGAAACAAGTGGTTGATCCTGGGGACTTTGCCTCCCCTGAGTGGACTGTGGCTCATGATGTCTGGGGAGACTGCCTAGGATGAATTTGGCAGATATTTAATGGTTGTGTGAATTATTTGAAATTGTAGAATATATTGTACATGTGAATCAAATATTGATTTGTATGCATACATATTTCCTGAGGGTGCATAAAGGGTATCTAAGTTTTAAACACAATAGATAGACCAAGAAACAACCAGGAGTGAAGCCAATTCCAGAAACTTCTGGTGAGAATTTTTACAGTATTTAAAAGAGAACTGACTATAGTCTTTTATGACTATGTCCCAGGATTTTCTTTGTACCCACATAGGGTGCTTAGTGACACAAATATAAATATCATGGAGGTTCATGACATTGTACAGGAGACAGGGATCAAGACCATCCCCATGGAAAAGAAATGCTAAAAAGCAAAATGGCTGTCTGGGGAGGGCTTACAAATAGCTGTGAAAAGAAGAGAAGCAAAAAGGAAAGGAAAAAAAGAAAGATATAAGCATCTGAATGCAGAGTTCCAAAGAATAGCAAGAAGATATAAGAAAGCCTTCCTCAGCAATCAGTGCAAAGAAATAGAGGAAAACAACAGAATGTGAAAGACTAGAGATCTCTTCAAGAAAATTAGAGATACCAAGGGAATATTTCATGCAAATATGGGCTCGATAAAGGACAGAAATGGTATGGACCTAAAAGAAGCAGAAGATATTAAGAAGAAGTGCAAAGAATATACAGAAGAACTGTACAAAAAAGAGTTTCATGACCCAGATAATCATGATGGTGTGATCAGTCACCTAGAGTCAAACATCCTGGAATGTGAAGTCAAGTGGGCCTTAGAAAGCCAAACTACAAACAAAGCTAGTGGAGATGATGGAATTCCAGTTGAGCTATTTCAAGTCCTGAAAGATGATGCTCTGAAAGTGCTGCACTCAATATGCCAGCAAATTTGGAAAACTCAGTAGTGGCCACAGGACTGGAAAAGGTCAGTTTCCATTCCAGTCCCAAAGAAAGGCAATGCCAAAGAATGCTCAAACTACTGCACAGTTGCACTCATCTCACATGCTAGTAAAGTAACGCTCAAAATTCTCCAAGCTAGGCTTCAGCCATATAGGAACCGTGAACTTCCAGAGGTTCAAGCTGGTTTTAGAAAAGGCAGAGGGACCAGAGATCAAATTGCCAACATCTACTGGATCATCGAAAAAGCAAGAGAGTTCCAGAAAAAACATCTACTTCTGCTTTCTTGACTATGCCAAAGCCTTTGACTGTGTGGATCACAATAAACTGTGGAAAATTCTGAAAGAGATGGCATTCCAGACCATCTGACCTGCCTCTTGAGAAATCTGTATGCAGGTCAGGAAGCAACAGTTAGAACTGGACATGGAACAAGAGACTGGTTCCAAATAGGAAAAGGAGTATGTCAAGGCTGTATATTGTCACCCTGCTTATTTAACTTCTATGCAGAATACATCATGAGAAACTCTGGGCTGGAAGATGCACAAGCTGGAATCAAGATTGCCAGGAGAAATATCAATAACCTTAGATATGCAGATGACACCACCCTTATGGCAGAAAGTGAAGAGGAACTAAAAAGCCTCTTGATGAATGTGAAAGAGGAAAGTGAAAAAGTTGGCTTAACCCAACATTCAGAAAATGAAGATCATGGCATCTAGTCCCATCACTTCATGGGAAATAGATGGGAAACAGTGAAAACAGTGAGAGATTTTATTTTTGGGGGCTCCTAAATCACTGCAGATGGTGATTGCAGCCATGAAATTAAAACACTTACTCCTTGGAAGGAAAGTTATGATATTCAAAAGCAGAGACATTACTTTGGCAATAAAGGTCCGTTTAGCCAAAGCTATGGTTTTTCCAGTGACCATGTATGGATGTGAGAGTTGGACTGTGAAGAAAGCTGAGCACTGAAGAATTGATGCTTTTGAACTGTGGTGTTGGAGAAGACTCTTGAGAGTCCCTTGGACAGCAAGGAGATCCAACCAGTCCATTCTGAAGGAGAACAGCCCTGGGAATTCTTTGGCAGGAATGATGCTAAAGCTGAAACTCCAATATTTTGGCCACCTTATGCGAAGAGTTGACTCATTGGAAAAGACTCTGATGCTGGGAGGGATTGGGGACAGGAGGAGAAGGGGACGACAGAGCATGAGATGGCTGGATGGCATCACTGACTCAATGGACGTGAGTCTGAGTGAACTCCGGGAGTTGGTGATGGACAGGGAGGCCTGCTGTGCTGCGATTCATGGGGTCGCAAAGAGTCGGACACGACTGAGCGACTGAACTGAACTGAACTGAACTGAATAACATTTTAAAATGTGACTTGTGTATTCATTCGTTTACTTTTGGTTGTTTCTCAATAGAGGAATTTGATACATATCATTAGAATTTTTAAGACAACTGAAAGTAATATTAAATAATTATACAAGAAAATATTAATAAAAACAGTAATAATAAAAATGGCTGAAAACTTTCTAGGCTACTGGAGCAGACACTGCTGATGCCCTGCACGTACCCCCTTGTACTCACTGTTCTTGTGTGCAAAGATGGTGTCTCACTACAGGCAAATTCAGTCCTCAGCTTTGGGCTCCTTCCAATGGTTGTAATCACTTTAGGGTGAAAAGAGACCTGAAGGGCCAGAAGTTAATAACCCTAGGAGCAGCCTTCAGTTGGAAAACGGGAGTTGCTGGATAAATGATAGTTTCTTCGCTCTGAGGGGAGACATCTCTGTATGTTCTCCCATAGAACCCCGATAATATGGAGTCCCCTTTGCCCTAGAACCCTAATCCATTTAATAACACATCTTATATTGACTTCCTGTCTCTGTCTAATTTCCCTGCAATCCATACTGGTGCTTCTCTGGGATCATCTCTCAAACCACTTGCGCTAAAAAAGCAAAATCAAAAATAGCAACCCACCAACCAATGAAACCAAAACACTTGTTTACCAACATAGCAATTGGGATGTTTAAGAAAGCAAAACAGAAATTCCAAATCCTCTAATAAGTTCACAGCTAAAAACAAATGAGATTTAGAATCCTCAGCATATATTTAGCACATTACATGAACATTTGAACAGTATTTATCCTCTTAAGTAAATTTGAATCTGCTGTTGTATCTCTGCATGGAAAAAAATTGAAGGCACAAGGGTTTGGGTTTCTATGGAAACCTGTACTTTGATTACTGATGGATTTCAAGTGTATAATTTTTAGTCTCACTGGTACAATGTTTGGGGGAAAAAAGTGAAAGAAGACTGCAAAATTATCAGGAATATTTCCTCAGATGCTAATATTTTCAGAACCATAGATTGAAAGATGCTGGAAGACACTTCAAATTAATTTTTAGCTTTAATCAATAAATAGTTATTGAGTCCCTATTAGGTGCCAAGAACTGCCCCAGTGGCTATTGAAGTTAATAAAAAAGATAAAATTTAATAAAAAAGCTTTAGATATAACTTTACCAAAAAACTTGAGCAATAATTAGGTGTTTGAGTTTTGAGTTATTTGAATTTTGTTATTTTTTCTTACCTGTATTCATAAACTTTTAATAAATGAATTCTTGGGATAGACTTTGAAAAGTATGTGTTTTCTTGGAGAATAACTTTTTGATTAAGCAAGTAGAGAGTTTGTTTCTGTTTTCATCCTTTGTTGAAGCAGATCCTTTGTTCTTTTTGTTGGTCTCCTGACAAAGGTTTTAGGACGCAGTCCTCAGTGGTTTCAATAGCATCAATTGCAGTGTGACATGTTGAGTCAGTGCTTCTATGAAGGAATGACAACTTACAAAACAATGTTTTTTTTTGGTTCATTTACCTAATTCATAATTAGCATAAAATGTCTGATGGTTTCCATGGAAAAGACAAGCAAAGACCAGTATTAACATAGGATCAGGTACAAATAACACACAATAGCTGAAACTACTACTGACTAGTAGCGTATAAATATATGTTTGTTTAATTTTAAATCCAAATGCTATTTTAAAGTTAGACAATAAAATGTTTTAGACATCAAAAATAACCAAAGGAATAATTTTATGGGTTTCTTGTATTTTTTTTTTTTACCAGTAGTTTTGAATTTGGTAACTTCAATTCAATTCTTATTCATTCTTTGGATTTCATTTCAGTTGATACTTTATTGAGAAGTATTCCATAATTTTTATGACTAGGTTAAATGTCCTTTTGTCTGCATACTGCAACTATCATAGGTATTCATTTTACATTTACTTGTAAGCTTCATGTGTCTGATGTTTGCATAATACTGAATGAATTAATGGATAAATGAATGAATGACCACCTGCTTAACTGAAAGCATTACTCTCTTCACTTCCCTTGTCCCAGCTTATTAAATAGAAGTCACAGTGTTACTAGAGAATTTCTTCTACTTTTTTCTGCTCACTGATCCATTATATGATTGAAAAACTTCCCTCATGAATTTTCTGAGATCAAAGGAATGTCAACAGGATTCTTAGGTGCATGTCAGAAAGTGCTCTTACCTAAAGGATGGGATAAATGGCAATGACTTTAGCATATGATTTTCTCTAGTAGCTGAGCTTTTAAGTACACAAGATATGCCGTCCCACCCCAACCCTGCCCTGTACTCTTAGCATATCTCTTAGTGCCTGGCTATTAAATAGGTTACATCAGTTAGCATGTTTTCATTTGCAGTAATAGAAGATTAATGGTTCAAATACTTGGAACATGCATAGGAATTTGTTGGAAAATGTAATTATAAATATCCAGGTGTTGGGCAAGATAGAATCTCAGTTTGAACAAGGCTCTGGCTCCATTTCTCAGTCATTCTCTGAGCTATAAGCTCCTCTGTTGTATTAGTATCATCCTCATCCTCTTTCATGTTAGTGAAATGTCTGCAGTGATTCCAAGCTTTACATCTGAACACCATGTAATTTTAAAAGAACATAGAGCTTTTGAATGAAAGTCTTGAACTCCACTCTAACTGAGGAAAAATAAAAAGATCAAGTGTGTACTTGATAAATGCTATGAGTTAGAAAAATTGTCATTCATCCACTAATTGGTGTAAGTCACTTATTATGTGTCCCCTCCTTATCCAAGAACAGTGGGATAATTTTAGGTCAATCAGAGCCTTGTCCTAGAGCTGAGGATTTAACAAATTCTGCTCAAACTAAATGACAGTCAATAGCAGAAGTGTGAAATGCTGTTGAAAAGGCAATGAAAAATTCTCACTATTTATTTATAAAATTAGGAGAGATAAGGCATTAAATTGGCTCAAGATATCTTTTCTGACCTAGTGCTCACAATGAAACAAAGTTGTTCTCAAGAAGTTGAATAGTAGGTAGAAAGTTAAACTTGTTTAGGTACGTTTTTTTAATCATTCCAATGGATAATTGTAGATACCTAGTTTAGTAAAAGTTTCTATTTTCTTGCATGTTTCCTGCATCAGGTAAACATAGAAGATTACATAATCGTCAGTACTTCAGAGATTCTAGCTTCATTGACAATTATTGCTTAACAAAGCAGAAGTAAATACTACTACAAGTGATTGTAGGTTATAGAAAAACTGCGTTGAAGCTAAGAATTCATGTAGAAATATAGGCAGCAAGTTAAAATAAATATTTATATTTTATGTACATTTCAATACATAAATTGCTCTAAAATGGCACTTTTAGAAAATACCTTTGGTAATACCTAGAAATACCTTTCACATATATAGTAAATGACAAGAAAAGTACCAATAATTGATCACACTAACAACATACATTTTTTGGCTAAATCAGGAAGACATAAAGAAAAACACAATACTTGGGAATAGGTCTGCAGGAAGTATTGTGGAGGGTCTGGGGTTGAGGAAGCGATAGGTATTTCTGGCAGTGAAAATCTAGGTTGTAGGAGGGTTGGAAAGATAAAGAATCAAAAGAACTGGAGAAGCTGTAGCTCATAAGTCAACACACTCACTTAGATTGCCGGGTTAGTGAAGTTGCACCTGGTCCAGCAATAGCAGAAGATTAGAGACCAACAAATAATATGCTCTCTCTTTTGAGAGAGACCTGCAAAAGAAGCTTAAGTTGGAAGTAGACTGAGATCATGGCTATACTGAAGTATTCGAATGATGATCTTTCTGTGGTGGAAAACTCCCAGACTGCTCTAAATCTGCACACTTGCACTCACCAATTGTATGTGTGGTGCATCCTGGTTTACACTCACCATATTTAGTAAACTGATTTTGGTTTCGTCAAGGATGCTGCAACTGCTCTGCATATAGAAATTTAAATAGAGAGAAAGTGGACCATCTGTTCCTAAAATCTCAGGATTGAGCCCCAATCCCTCGAAAGTAGCAGCAAAAGCAGGGAGTCAGCCTATGAGACCATGACTTTAGTACAGGGACATTAAAAAAGAAATGGGAATTCCTTCCCTCCAAGTTGAACAGTGTCTTGATGACAGCCAACGAGACCACCAAATATAAAAACGCAGTGCAAGATGAAATTCTGGCAACACTTACTAGCATATAGTGGAGTAGACAAAGGTCAGCAGCTGCAGTATTGGCTGTGGGTGAACTAGTTTTATATCTAAAGCATTCTGCGCAAGATTCTCAAATTCCTTATGCTTCACTCGCCTCAGTGTAAATTGAGATTAAGAATACTTCCTTATAAAATCAGTCCTAAGGTTTGAGATCAGGTGTACAGTATACCTAACACTAAGTAAGGACTTCAAATTTAAAGTTATTTATTGTAATAGAACAAACATAAGACGTAAGTACTCATTATTAATCCACTCATGAGTTTGGAAAGTATTTAATGATAACATCAAAATAATTCTGTCATTTTCTGTAGATTTTAGTGAACATTTTTTCTTTTTCTTCATTTTAAAAATTATTGTTTTCGTCATTTACTCTTTGGTTCCATGATTACATTTCATAATGTGGTTTTAAACATTAGTTGTGGAACATAATTTCTGGTCCTGCCATTGCTTTGCTATGTGAAGTAGAGAAAGTCATTTAAAATTTGTGCATTCTTTCCTCATTCATAGACTAATGGCTCAAGCTAA